>NW_009194598.1:0-100795 GCF_000690835.1 Fulmarus glacialis | reverse complement strand
TACACAGAGTCAAGGCCTTTTCTGCTCCTCACCCCACCCCACCAGCGAGGAGGCTGGGGGGGCACAAGGAGTTGGGAGGAGACACAGCCGGGACAGCTGACCCCAACTGACCAATGGGGTATTCCATACCATATGACGTCATGCTCAGCATATAAAGCTGGGGGAAGAAGAAGGAAGGGGGTGATGTTCGGAGTGATGGTGTTTGTCTTCCCAAGTCACCGTTACGCGTGATGGAGCCCTGCTTTCCTGGAGATGGCTGAACACCTGCCTGCTGATGGGAAATAGTGAATTAATTCCTGGCTCTTTGCTTGTGTGCATGGCTTTTGTTTTACCTGTTAAACTGTCTTTATCTCAACCCACTTTTAGTCTTCGGATTCTCTCCCCCATTCCACCAGGGGGGAGTGAGCGAGCGGCTGTGTGGTGCTTAGTTGCCGGCTGGGGTTAAACCATGACATCCCTCTGTATGCACCAGCCACATACCAGAGTTTGAGCTGGCTGAAGATGACTTTAATCTTCATTCCTTCTTGAAGTCACAGCCCTGTTGCTATCCAAAGGCCCTTCTGGGACTGGGTAAAACTACAAAATACAGTGCTGAGGGTTGATAATTCACATTTTGTTCCATGTTATTAGTCAAAAGGGTAGAAAAAAGGGAATTTGAGTCCTTTCATGAATCTTCTAAACTGAAGATTATGCTAGCAACATTTTTTATTAACATGATATAAGCTGGGTAGTCAAATTCTTGAGCATACTTCTCTTAATTTTTTTTTCAGTCATAGTGTAGCATTTCTTTTATACAGATTCTTTTGTACTACATCAACGCCCGCTTATCATCACTCTGTACCAAGTTCTCCTGTCCCAAAAGACCTAAGTAAGTCATTCTGTAAGGTTTTTGTCCAAGTGATTTGCCTGTCTTTATGTCATTACAAAACTGAGCCCTAAAATAACAACTAGAAATGAGTGAATGGAATACAAGCTGAAAGGACCATTAAAAAATAGTATGTGATGCTTGCTGTACTTACAGTTACGTGAAAATACTCTTACACACCTGCTAGTCATTTTCTGCAAGTATCATCATGGAAAGATTCTGAATTTCTACAAACACCTGAACTAATAAAGCTTCATACATCAGATGGTTGGATATTTTGATCTTATCGCCAGTGTCAGTGAATAAACCCAGAAAGTGGAGAAACCTGACAAATAATGTGTTGGAGTAATAGTCCTAAGTCGTCAGCCCAAAATCTTACCTCAAAGCACAAGATCAAATAACCTAATAGCTCATGGTACCCTATGATACCTTTCCACAGCTGTCAACACTTCCCAACTTTGCAGACTGGGCTTTTAGATCCAGTCAGTCTTGAGTGTGTTTGCCATGAGGGCATCTGTCATATTGAAGTCCCATTGATGCCTCAGTGGTGACAAGATACTAGATTGATGATAATCACAAGGCAAAGACAGCAACCGAGGGAGAAGGGGAGGCAACATTAATCATATGCGCAGATAACCTGCTGAATACAAATGGATGCAAAACCACTCCTAAATTCTCTCCCATATGCTGTCTGCCGTAAAAAATTTCCCCACCCATCTACCTATAACCATCAGACCGAAACACCTCTCTTGTATGATGCA
This sequence comes from Fulmarus glacialis, assembly GCF_000690835.1. Classification (NCBI taxonomy): domain Eukaryota; kingdom Metazoa; phylum Chordata; class Aves; order Procellariiformes; family Procellariidae; genus Fulmarus; species Fulmarus glacialis. The sequence continues at coordinate 99,169 of NW_009194598.1, read as the reverse complement.
TTCAATGCCTTCTGTAAGTCTTTCCACATAGTAGGATTAAGATGGAATCATGTCATGCTTTGGTGTTGTATTATTCTGCACAAATATTTCAATAAAATAAAAGCTGACTGTAATAGAAACTCTGGTAGTCACTGACAAGCACCTGCAACACATCAAAATGAGATAAAACATGAAATCAGCATGCACCTCAAATGCTTAGGAAGATATGCAAATGGCAGAGAAGCTACAATCAGAGCCATTGCAAAATCACAAGCAGCAGGATGAAAGGACTGGGTTTGTAATCTAGTCATCATGCAATGATTTTCCTCCTGCTGCATAGCTTGTTAATTACAAATCTATCAATTATGAAGCTTGAAAAGCCCTACCTCCCTAGTACTCAATGAACATTTTCAGAGTCCAAATGCCACTCTTATCTCCTAGCAGAACAAAGAAAATTGTTGTTGCAGGTTGGAAGTTTAATACCACTCACCAGCACCATTTTTTGGTGTCCTGATAGGGAAGGGGAGTCTTCTCAATACAGGACTTTGACCTGTGTCTACTGTTTGCACTGCCATGAGACCTCTATATAGATTTAATCTAGTTTCATATCTCTGGGAGAAATCCTCAGCCTGTGGAGATTAATGGCAACCTCACTGCCTTAGTTCCCAGCCTGAGATATAGAGATGGCACACGAGGGTATTGTAAAAAGAAATTTGGGCTACACATGTACCTTAATTAACAGAGGCAGAGCTCCACTGCAGAGATTGCTGCATTTAGTCATAAGTGAAGCTGCTCCTGTATATGTTGCACAGCTCATAAAGTGCTTTGGGGTTTGGAAAGTAAAAGTTTGCATAAATCAATGTATTTTTATTGTGTGATACAGCCAAAATTGCATACTTGCACTCAAAGTCTGGAATCAGGGAAAATGTGTGTAGGGTCATTTCTTAATTGTCTTATTAAGGCAGTGCTCGCTTGCTTGTAGCATGATATTTATGGGATGCTTTGGCAAAGCAGATCACCATTTTATTTCCCTATGTCAAGAACCCCATCATCACTTGAGCATCCTCATATTCAGCAAGCAGATGTGCACTTCCCATGAGCTGAGCTCTGAGGTTTGACAGGCTATAGTAAACATCCACTCAGTATGTGCATGGGAATCTTTTTGATAAATGGATGAAGAAAATGGATAATGCGTATTCAAAAGGGACAGGAAATAGCAATTCTGCAAAGCACTATAGAGACACTTTGACTGTTCCTCCAGTAAGCATACAGTTTATAGCAGGATTTTACTAATGATTCTCTGTCTAATTACTGTCTGCAGTTAAATAATTTGTTTATTCGTAACACTGAGGTCAGGAAGAATTCTTTGTGTGTACAGTGCTTCTGAGTGAAATTTGTATTGAAGAGCAAACAGAAATACTTTAAAAGCTCTAGTTAAGTAACTCAGTATCAGCCAATTTGCATTCAGGGGTTTACTGCCTAACAATTTTTCTTTTGACTTGATTTTACCTATGCTCTAGAATGGACCTACCAAAGGGTTATTGATTATACGTCGTAGATTTTTTTTTTTTTTTTTCATTTTAAATGACTTTGAATTGGCCAATCGACGTTAGTTGGATTTTGCTGAGATACTCATATCAAACGTAAGTTTTCCCACTTCCTCTGTGATGCCCTCCCAAGTCTGTGTTTGTGCATGTGTGTTTTTGTGTGCATAAGTAATATAGAGGAAAAAAGCCAAAACTGTAGTTTCTCCTTCACAGACACAACACCCTTCTCCTCAGCTGTCCTCTGCTTTTGACATATTGCTGGGACAATTCCAAGGAAGCTTGTTTTCTTGTTTTACATTTAAGTAGGATTTTCAGCGAAAGATTTCATGACACTTACACATGAGGTGTGTAAGAGTATGGTGCCTCATTTCTTAAATAACAAATAAACCAAGGTGAAACACACTGAAGTACTTTCATGAGAAAATGTAGTAAATCAGAGACAGAAGCTAGGAATAGAGCATGTTTCCTCTCCTAACTGTAAATAGGAATAGAAGAAATGTCATTTCTAACACGGGAAGATTGATTCAAATCCTTTGTTTTTTGTCATTGCAGGCATGGGAGTGAGAAGGCTAATTATCTTCCCAAGGTTAACAAAAAACTGGTATCTGAAGTATACCCTTTCCTTGCCATGTGCTGCAGCTATATGTTGGTTTAATAACTTCTGAAGTCAATGGCAGCTCTTTTATAGACTTCAGCCAATGCTAGATCAGACACTTGCTATCAAAGAGAGGATCTACAATTAATGTGTAGTGTGGATAAAGTGGAACATCCACATCCACAATTAGCCCTTCTCATTGCAAGACATTTGTTGTTTTCATCTTTTGATTCAAGGGTGCTGAAGAAGGCAGGCAGATCCTTAAAACTCTCTCCTAACTTAGAATTTCATGATCCATTTCTACAGTGGGAAAGAATCGCCTGAAACCACATGAAATCATTTCAAAGAAAAACGAATATGACCTTTTCTCTCATTCTTTATTTTGCTTTTGTCTAAGCCAGGAGAAGTAATTTTTGTTTTTGTTTTTGTTTTGTTTTGTTTTTTTCTGTAAACTGTTTTTCACAAAAAGAAAAAAAGGCTGAACACTGAAAACACTATACCTTGCTATATACCTGACCAAAGCATACAGCATTCACGGTTGTATCACACATCCATTGATGAAGAAAGGTCTTTTTAATGGTAATACAGAACTGTGCAATAGGATGCTAAACACAACCCTCTATCACAGTTGATAGCCAGCATAAAGTTAATGGCTAAAACAGAATTTAAATCAGCCCCAAACAAGTTTCCTGATAAGAACCAGCATTGCTTTGTCACTTTAAATCTTATTAATGGATCCTTACTATTTTAAGTCTATTGGATACAGAATTTGGAACCTACTCATCAGGTAAAAGCCGAAAAGAAAAATAGCTCTTTTTGCATGACCAAAGTAAAATCTCATTTATTTTCTCCTAATCATAATAATTTGGACAACAGCCGTACTCAAGAATTTCTCTTCCCTCTGGGGTAAATTGGTCTCCAGTCAGCAAATGTAGAATTGAACTGCTTTGTTCTTTTTACATGTAAATTTGTACTTGGAAAATCATCAACTAATTTTAGTCTGTTTGGGTTGACGTGGTCTCTGTGCCAAAAGTTACATTTGCATTCTAGTTTGGCTTCCTTTTGTCTATCAGAAAACTGATACATATATATGTGTGTGTGTGCGTGTGTGCTTGTGTTATAAATATATACGTGTGTATTTAAGTCTATGCTAACTAGTTTTCTCTAGGGTATAGAGATTCCCACCACACAGAATTCATGCACAAAGTACTCTAAAATGGGGATTTCACTAACAGCTTTCTAATCTCACCACATCAGCATTAAAACACTTCATTGTTTATAGCTGTACTCTGCTTTGGGAAAAATCCTTAGTGTCCATGTAATCAACAATCCCATTAAGCTTTGCTTCCTGTTAAATATAGCTAATGAACTTCTCCAAATGTGGAAATTCTGGGTTATATCAATTATAGGTGGACCTGGATTTGACACAAAGACACTTATATAAACCCTGGAAAAACTGTTGCAACCAAGCAAACAGCCCTTTGCTCTTTGGTAGCATACAATAAAAACAAACCTTCTCCTTACTGCCTCAAAACTTTGTGGTCTCACTTCAGAACTTCAGAAATATTTTAGCCACCATCCACTCTGTGTATCTCATTGCTATCTTAAATATTTCTATGAAATTGTGCTTTTATCATTTAATGATTTATTTGTACAAAAATCATCAGAGATTTCTCTCTCTAGCTTCACTGAAGAGCTAAAAAAAAAAAAAAAAAGAAAAAAAAAAAAAAAAAGAAACACCTAAAGGATTTTGGAACTGAACTTGATTCATTACCAGTAGGATTGATGTCCTTTTGAAAAAAGAAATCTCCTTTCTGAGAGTTCAGAGCAAGTGGTCATAGTGTTTCCTAGTTGTCTGTCCAATCTATAGTTATTCTTTATCCCAGTACCCAACAACCAAGCACCAGCAAGGCATGCCTGGTTTGTTTTTTTTATTGTTGTTGTGTTTGGTTTTTTTTTTTAACTATTATTTTCAGTTGCATTTTTCCTCCCAATAGTTAGCCTTTTCCAGTGATTTGAAAGACAATGGTGAAGAACTGACTGCTGAAGAGGTGACTGGTATTGTTGCAGAAAGCTGTTGAATATTTTGAGAGTCATGGCAAAAACAGCACTGAGAAACGAGCTTGATTAGGCTGGGTAGTTGTGTTGGATTTTTCATTTAATTAGTTTTGGTTTGCTTTTTAATCTCAAACAGACCATTTGCAGCATTCTTTGGCAAAACATACTGTTTTAAAGACACAATGCTGAGAATAACGTTTTCAGTGAAACGTGAGCTCAACTGACTACCACGTTTCAGATATAATTACAAACTGATATCTCAGCTGCACATCTTCTGAAAGCTGACAAATCTTTTTAATTTCATGAAACCCAGGTCATCTTACGAAAATATATACTGAATGCAGAATTCTACATGGGTTTGACATGAAGCCAGGCAAAACAAAGGCTTTGACAAGCTTTCTTATTTTCAGTTCCAAAACCCAAACAAAACAGAGAGAAAGGATCACGGACCCATGCAGATTAAAATCCTGCAAAATATTCACATGTACTCTTGAAACGAGAAATTTCCGAGCTGTCTAAAACCACCCCCCTGGAAATGATTGATTCAATGTAATGAAATCAAATAGTGAAGTAAAACTATCAACCCTAAGAACATTTCCACTATGCACTTAAGGCAGCATGTTCTAACTGTAATGTGTTTTATCGGGTACCGTACAGTGTCTTTTTTACCACAAGCAGAGAACAGCACAATTCCTACTGAAGAAACTCATTGTTAGGGGTAGTCAGCATCTGCAGGATTCAGATTTCTTGATTTTGGTATCCCAGTTATATAAAAATTTACTGTAGACTCACAGAGCCTCAGCCTATCACTGGAAACTCAGGGAAGATGCTACCACACAGATCACAGAATCGTTGAGGTTAAAAGGGACCACTAGAGGTTGTTTTGTCCAGTCCCCAAAATGAAACGTATTTTGGGTTTTCTAATACTCTTTCAGGAATACAGAAGAATATTTCTGTTGAATTCCATACACAGACTGGATGATCTCCAAATACCCCCATTTGGGATTATTAGCTTTTATAGCTTCTCACTTTTACCGTGTAACCCACAATGTCTGTCACAGAGAATTACAATATTTATACATGCTGCATGGCACTCTGTCCTGCCAATCTGAAGTAGGGTTACCTGGTCATATTGTAATAAAAGAAAGGATCACACATTGAAATCTGGTCTAGATCCAGGTTTTTGCTGCAGATAATGGAGTGCTTTTTTTCCCTTTTGGGGGGCAGTCATAGGAGGACATCACAGCAGAGGAGGCAGGAATAAGAAAGCTAATAATATGTTTAAATGGCTGTTTGCTTCAGCATTTTAGTGCACTTTGTACAATTGGTTTAATGATGGTTCATGTATATATACTGTAATCAGAGGTGGCTGGCCCATGGATAGCAGCAGTATATTGCATTTTGTGTATTCCAGATACGTGAGACAGGGAGAGAGATTCATTGATTGAGTCTCTGTATTTTAAGTGTTACTATATTTACTGGATAACAAATTAGAGATTTGTTAGACAGCAGGCTAAGTAGCTGTCTGTGAATCATGTATTTATTATGCATGACTCTTTCAGAGTCATTAGAAGTTGAAAAGAAAGACTCACTAGGATGTGAAGGGGAATTCAGCTTGGAGCTGCTTGGGGACCACAGTGATGTGTCTAAGCAACAGTCACTCTTAATAATAGTCCCCAGGTTACAGTCCTGGGGCTTGCATATGAAGTTTTCAGAGATATTTGCAAACACTAGTATTATTATATAAATGGATAGACCAGGGTACAGAGAGTCTTAACAAAGTTTCCATCAATATCTTCAACATCAGTGCTATTGGAAACAGCAGACAACACAGTAAATCTGATTTCCATTCCTTTTACTCACCTGCTAGATAGTACATTATATTCACTGTGTGAAACTTCTTGAATGTAATGTAATGGTGTCTAGATGCAAAACTACAGACCATTTCATTTCCTTCCCTTTCCATTTTGATATAACAGGGAGTCTCATTTCCTGCCTTGAATAATTTTGGGGTCCTGCTCACATTGGTGGTGCTCGGCTCCAAAGATGGCAGCTAGGTACAGGCATGCAATGATGCTGCCGTAGAAGTTAGTTAAGGAGAAGTAGGAAAGGATATTGTGAGTCCAAGAGCATATAGTTTTAGCTAAAAGGTAATTACTGCCACTGGAACAGTGTCAGAATACTGAAGAAAAATCCAAGAAAGAGCACAGGTTAATCTCCTTTCTTAAAGCAGAAACAATTTAAGCAAAACAATAGCTCACGGTGAATAGAATACATAGTCATGCTTCACACCTAGCTTATTTTTCCTAACTAGAAGCCATCAAATATCTGATTAGTATCTCCAATATCACTTGGAGGCCAAATCATCTGGTGTGATCATTGACTGAAAGTTTTATATGGACAGATCTTAATACTGGCTTTGTCCTTTCCATCACTGAAGTTATTGTGTTTAGGAGGAACCAGATCTAATACTAGGATTTTACAGTGTAAGTATCTTATGAGGAATAATAAATATAAGCAAAATGAGAAAACAGTGATGATTCCCTTCATTGTTCTCTGACCCACGCTGATCCTGAAGCTAAGGTTATAGTAAATCTCAGTAAGTCACTCTGACCATGGATATATTTCAGGCTAGAGCTTTTTCTGTCCAAATTCCATCAAATTAGCCCATAAGAGCCAAGATACAGCAGTTGACTGTAACAAAATATTTGACCTTTGGCAATAAAGTTCCAGCATGTCTGATGACGCTGTTACGGAAGTCAAGTAGATAGAATACTCCATGTACAACATGACTGACAGATTTCATCCACCATCACTACCAGAAAGGAGTGTACAAAGCATGGTAGAGCTTAAAACATAACCTAGTTTGAATGTCAACCAGTAATTTCTTAGAGTTAAGAAGGTGAATGGATAGAATCATAGAATCATAGAATCATTTAGGTTGGAAAAGACCTTTAAGATCATCGAGTTCAACTGTAGAGTGAGCTGAGACATGGCTCTCCAGTGGCTGACAGAAAAAATGGTCTTGTAAGGACAGTTTTTGGAGCAAAATGTCTAGATGTGCACAATAAAGAGGTGATTATAGTCTTTAAACAGCCTTTATTATCTAAGATGATACTTCCGTAGGTGAGAGGTCAGTGACCACTACAAAAAATATACAAATTCATGAATTTGATTTCGTGAACTTACTCAGATTTCTGTAAAGGTCTAAGTAACTCGACAGTAAACAATACAACACATAAAAGTGAATTTAAACCTAGTTAATTAATGGATTTGAAATATTTTCTTTTAATACGGTGGTAGCCTTCAGGGGGATATTTCAGACAGATAAGGATTCTCCAGGGGTCAGTTCTTGCCTGTGATGGATTGGTCGCTGATAAAAATTAAAAAGGTAAAAATCATGCTAGTTGCACTATCAAGAGGCATAAAGTGGGGGACAAGCAGCATTCTCAGTTGTTTGATATGTACAGCTCACACAAAGTGTTGTTATTTTAATCTTTGCCTTTATTTTTGCAGAGCCAAATGAATTCATTAGGCCATGGGCTGTCAATATTCCATCTCAAATGACCTGTTGCGTTCTGCAACGCATTGAATTTGAGGCGCAATTGTAGGGGGATGGGGCAGTGGATAGGTTGAGAAGAGTGCTGTCAAAGAAATACTCAGGTGGTGTGGTCTCACTAAAAGAACCATTACCGTGCTCAGCTTTCAGACAAGATTTTGAATACGCTAAAAGTATTCTAAAAAATACACCGGGAGTGGAGCAGGGTCTGGGGGATAGTATCCAAGGCCAGGGTGTGTGAAGAAAGTCAGACTAGGTGGTTTTAACCGGTCTTGTTCAAAGAAAATATAACAAAGAAATCATCAAACAGCAAGAACAGGTAAGTATTTCTTTCAGTTTTCCTTTTCATCTCTGTACTAAGCCAAAATTGCTTAAAGAGGAGTTTAAATTGACATATGTGAAGTTAGGTTTTGGTTCATTTTCAGCCTATTTTTTCTTTTTTGTACAATTACTGTAATTAAGACTGCTGTCCTGTACACGACTTCACTCTGGTGTCCTCAGCTGTAAGCTTGGAGAGGGCAAGCTGAAGAGTGTGCTGAGATGAGAAGTTATATCCACACTCTCCAATTTGATAATGGATACATCTGACAGTGTAAAGTGGGGGGGGTTATATGCAGAAACAGGCAAATTAGGGAAAGGACAGTAGAAAAACAGCAGTGGACAAGCAGTGGTATAAAGATCTGTGTTTTACCTGTTAAAGGAGGTACCCATAGACTGTGGTGTCTCACAGTCCAGAAAACAAAAAATTGAGAGTGACAAAACAAAGTTTACAAAAGGAAGGAGAGTGCTATGTTTTACCCATAAAAGTTTAAAAGAATATACTCATTTAAAAAATCTTCATTGCATGCTGAAATAAGAATGGTTGTATCAGTTTCGAACAAAGGTCCCTCTATCCCAGCATCCTGGCTCTGAAAGTGGCCTGGGGCAGATGCCTGGGGAAGGGTGTAGGAACAGAGCAAGCTGATACTCTTTCTAGGACACTCTGCCAGGCTCCAGATCTTCATGGGAGATTTTATTTCCCTTTGGATGATTTTGTCAGATCTGGAAGCTAAAATTGCCAATTCAAGTGTAAAATGGGGATTTTAAGGTTAAAGGCAAATCTAGCTGTGGAGTCTCTACAGAAGCCTCTGCAATACTGCTGCTCCAGTAAAAGCAACCAAATATGCACTCACAATTTCTATTGAAATCAATTTGATTTATACATGAGTGTCTGAGGGCAAAATATGCCCCTGTGAAATTTCTCATCAATATATAAAAGCAGGTGCTTTCCCAGAAAAACAACTTTATTTATGTCGCGGGGATCCTAGTATAGTCATTTTTCCTTTAATCTTTTCCAGAACACTGTTATATTAAAAACCTTTTCAGCAGCATCTATGGGATTAATAATATCTGTCATCTGCAAAGACCTTCCTTTCATTACAGGTGATAAAATATATAGTATTTTCTTGCATGCATATATTGCATTTAATTCAAGGTACCTAAGATTTTTTTTAAATAAAACTTAAATGAAAGTATTGCGTCACCCATCAATGAAATGAGATTTTAGGGATGAAACACAACAGCTGTTTAACATCACATAGCAATATCATTGAATAATTTAGATCACAAATTTGAGAAGAAGGGAATATTTATTCAGGGGAAACTCCAGATGGAATTTAGGAAGGCAGATTGTCATTCCAAGCCAGTGTTACAATTTTAACCAAAAAAACTCCAGTAATTCCTGCAATACATTTACTCTTTCATAAGGTTCTGTAAATGCTAAATAGCAACAAGATTTTGTCCATTACAAAATATATCACTGTAAGTTTACCATTGTAAGACTAGGCAACCCTGTCCCTTTTTAACAACACTCAGAAAAGCGTCACAATTTATGTCAGAAGATATAGGCATATGAGGATAAATACAGATCAGATCATTAATCTAGTTAACCCAGTATTTTTTTTTTTTCTGCAACAGTGGCTAGTATCAGCTGTTTTCATAGCTAATACTAGACATTAAAAATTTCAACAATGTATAATCTGCAATCATGGAATAAACTATTAAGCAAATTTAATCCTAATTCCCACCAGTTAGCTGTTGAGTTACATTTAGTGTATATCTCTTTTCTAGGTTAAATCTCTGTAATGTAACAGTGAATACTATCATACACAGTATAATATCACTGGAATATGAATGTTTGTGGCCACTGAGCATATTCCATATAATCTTTATTTATATTACTGATGACCCTGTAGATATGTACAACATGGGCTGATGTGAACTTCAATAAGCACTTTCCTTGCATGCAGAATTTAATCCTAGTAGGTCATGCTTCAGCTTGATAAGCCTAAAATGAACTTTGACTGTGTCTGAAATTTGAATGGAAACACGCTCTGAAAAATCTGATGGTATATTAGATCATCAATTAGTGAGACCAGTTTCAGAGCACTAAGAGCTTCAGCTAGTCGTACCCAACCTTGCTGCTCTGACAGGAAAGTGCATCTTTTTAATTCCAGAACTTACAGTAACAAAGTCCATCACCAGAAAGTTATCTAAATAGAAGTCTTAAAAGCCTTGAGGCATAGAAAGTTATTGTACATTATGGATTCTTACAAGAGATACGAGTAGCAATGGAGCTTTAAATCAGACAGAGAAAAAGACAATTTTAGAAAAATGACATGTAACGTTTCTGAAGTAGGGATCCGAAATAATGCCTAACAAATTTTAAAGAACTTTAAGTATGTGTGGGTAAGGGAAAGGAAGGGAAGGAGATGGAAAAAAGTTCATAGTCTTGGAAGGATGAAAGGAAAATGGAAATATAAGCTGAATATTTAGAAAAGTGCACTCAAAGATATATTATAGAAATTCTTGTGGTATTTTGAAATCCTGACTTTTGAAACTGGTCTATATGTGAATGCACTTGAGATTTTTGTGTGTTATGCACAGTGTTGCACCTCATTAGAAAGAATCGACTTGAGATTCTCTGAATTCCTCGGGCTTCTCCCTTCTTTAAACTTGTTGGGAGTTGTGTTGGGCTCTTTGACCATTCCACTTCAGCCTGTTATACCTGCGGTCTGGAACTTCTGAGGGACTTCATAAGATCAGGGTCTTGCTTTCTGCAAGATCCAAGGTGATTTTAAAACATGTTTTCAGCAGAAAGGTCCTTCAGTAAATAATAAAAGTAAATTTAGATTTTGAGGACAACTAACATGCAACGTTAGGTTGCATATGATCACTTATCTTCTGCTACATTAACCAATCGTAACACAGATTGGTCCCACGTTATACAGCAGCACCTGAAAGGTACTTCATGCCCCAAAGAGCTTACAATCCAAGGTAAGCAGCAACCAGTGAATACAACAGCTGGGAAAACAGAAGGTTGTAGCGAAATTATAATCAGTGAGATAAGTTGCAGTCATAGCTCATCAGCTCATAATCCAAAATAAAAGATGCTAGCTAACGTTGTCAGTATCAGACAATTCATCATGTATGCTCTGTATTGTGCTTAAAGTCTTGCAAATATGGACAATTGTGGGCTGTGGGAATTTTCATCTACTCCTATTGTTGAGTGAAATTTTAGTCATCAAAGGAAAATCAAAAGATCTTAAATGCTCTTCCAAGACACAGTGGGGGTAGGGGGGACCTATGCTGGTTGGAGTCCAGACCATTTTCTGTTTAAAGGACTGTAACTATCACTTGGTTTTATCATTAGAACAGAGCGTGGCACAGTTACCAAGTAATTGCAAGAGGTGATCAGCTGTATTCTGCGCTCTTTTGAAGTTTCTGAGAGTTACGCCCAGATGGATCACATCAGTTCCTTCTGGACTACAGCTAACAAGTTATAAAATGTGAAAAATATCCATATCCCAGTAGAGGTCTTGTGGCTTCCTGGTTATTGCTAAATAAGAAAAATCAGAAAAAACTCCTTTCTAGAAGAGAACCCAGTATAGCTGCCAACGAGGTGGCTCCTGTACCACAAAGATTTAAATTGCCGTATGTATGTAGATTTAGGTATGGAAATAACCCAGTATTTTACGCGGACAAAGCTGTGAAGGATAGCCCAGAGGTGCTGCTCAGGAGTGTGCTGAACTGCCAGTTGGTGAAACCGAGGTGATGAGATGCCACAGGGACTGGTCTGACTGCCCCAGCACTTTGCAGGGTCTCAGTCTTGCAGGTGGGAGGTGAGCTCTGGTTGAGGCACTGAGCTACCAGGTAAATGAGTTGTTGGAGGGGGTGATCAGAGCAGACTGTGCAGTATCAAGTAGAACAAAAAAAGAATAACAGATTATTTGCAAAGACTGTGGAGAGGCAGGATCGAAATCCCATATTGCATGGAAGGAGGAATAGTTAGAGTTTATGTCTAAACGAGAGGAGGATTGAGACTGCCAGGTTGAAGGATGGAAGTTTGTGGCTTTTAATAATGGAAAGAAAGCTTTTTCTCTGCCTGCAGATGTCAGACGTGCACTTACAGATGTGTCTGTAACAAGTGAGGAGGAGCAAACTCCCTCAGGGGAGGCATCTGGGCCAGCAGATACTGATCCACATGTTGGCATTCAGAGAAAAGAGTGGATGGTAATGGCTACAGACTGCTGCAGAAGACAGAAACACTCATCTGCCAACCAAGCTTGCTGTCTCAGGAGGTTCATCACTTGTTGAGGCTTGAATCTGGGATGTTGCACAGACTGCTGAAACCCATCCAGACTTTAGATGATTACCCGTTGCTGCTCGTCCATCTGGGCTGATACTGCTAAGCATCAAGTGACCCTGAGTTTATAAAGAGTAACTTCAAACCTCTAGAAAGGAGCATGAGGGCCCAGGGCTGTTCTCTTTAGTCACGTCAGTCAAGAGGAAAGACTTAGGTAGGAGTGGATGTTATCTTTCAAAACAACAGCTGGTAGTACAGCTGGTGTTTCAGGCAGGACCTTAGCTCTAATTCTGGGATCCACCCAGAAGAAAAAGGACTTCTGGGGAGAGATGGGATACATCTTACAAAGTCAGGCAAAAGCATGTTTGCAAGCGGCTTGCTGACCCAGTGAAGAGGGCTTCAGGAGAAATGTATCAGGCGATAATGACCACAGACTGATGAGAAGTAGAGGTATAGGGATGCTCAGAGGGACAGCCTGATGGCAGGGGTTATGGGTCTCACATTTCATTTGAAAAAGACCGATGATGGATCTATCTCAAATGCCTGTACTTGAACACATGCAGCATGGGAAATAACAGGAGTTACTAGGCTGCAGGCTGCAGGGCTATGATATCACAAATATGGGGGGTAGGTCTTATGGCTGGAGAACTGAAATGGATGGGTAACACCTTCCTAAAGGGACAGGCAGAAAGGCAAGAAAAAGGTGTCACACACCCCTCAATGTGAAAAGCAGCTTGAATGCATGGGGATTTGCCTTAGGATTTATGACATGACTAGGAGCTTATGGGTAAGGATCAGAGGAGAGACCAACAAGAATAATATCATAGAGGACACCTGCTCCAGATCACCTGATCAAGAAGAGGGAGTAGATGAAGCTTTCTTTAGAAAGATGGGAGAAGCATCACTGGCCATAGCTAACCATCCTGACATTGCCTAGAAGGATAACCTGAGGCCATTTGCAATGTAGGAGGTTTTCAGAGACCATCAAGGACAGTTGTTTGACGTGGCAGATCAATGATCTGACTAGGGGAGACACTCTGCTGCATGTGCTTTTCACCAAAAAGAAAGAATTCATGCAGGACATGAAAGTTGACATCAGCTTTTTCTAAAACAATCATATGCAGATAAGTGAACAAGAAAATGGCAGAATTACAGCTCTGTAGTTCAAGAGGAGAGATTTGAGCTTGTTTGGGGAGCTAGTTGACAGGATCCAATGGAAGACTGCCCTGAATTTCAGAGAGGACCAGGACAAGAACACACACTGGGGGCTGACTGGGGTAGAAAACAACTTTGCAGAAAAGGACCTGGGGGTCCTGGTGGACAAAAGATTGAGTGTGAGTCAACGGTGTGTTCTTGTAGTGAAGAAAATCAAGAGTGTATTTAGCTGTATTAACAATAATGTTGTCAGCAGGTTGAGGGAGGTTCCCTCTATTCAACACCCGCAGGACCCATTTTGGAGTTGTGTGTCCAGTTTGGGGCTTTGCAGTACAGGACAGACATGGACATGCTGGAGTGATTCCAGTGGAGGCCACATAGATGTTTAGAGGGCTAGAGGACATGAGATACAAGAAGATCTTGAGAGAACTGAGTTTGTTCAGCCTTAAAAAGAGAGGCAAAAGGGACGTCTTATAGCTATCTACAAGTACTTAATAGGAAGGTTGTAGGAAGGAAGCAGAGAGAGACTCTTCTAGGAGATGTACAGCAATAGGACCAGAGCCTATGGAAGCAAGCTGCAACATGGGAAATTATGGTTAGATATAAGGAAAAAGTTTTGCACCATGAAGATAGTGAAATATTGGAAAAAGTTCCAGAGCTATTGTAGAATCTCCAACCTTTGAGATATTTAAAGCTCAGTAAGATCTGAGCAACCTGACCTAACTTCAAAGTCTTCTATAATTGCATGAACCTGAACTGAAACTGTCTAGAAATATGAAAATTGATAGAAATAAGTGAATTTTTTAGTCTGTAAACATTAGCTGCAAGCAATCACTCTCTACAGTAAAAGCAATTCAATAGGTTTTGTTTTTCCAAATTGAGTTTTACGGCATCCTTCTGACTCAACTATTAACTATGAAAATGTGCTTCAGAAGTGAAAAGGATGCATCGTAGATATTTTCAAAGGTTTTAAAAAGGAGTGTGAGCTTACTTAAATAAACCTGTTAAAGATGAAGCTGAAGAGCCGGTCTGGTAGTTTTTTGATTGGTCTCTGATAAGAGATTGCATTATGGTTGGAACAAAACCACTCAGAAACTGCTTCAAGAGACTGGGTTAATTTTGCAAGAAAAATAAGTGACTCAGTTCAGAAGGAAGCATATGGAAGTTATTGACGATAGTAGCATAAATGTGGATGAGAGCTGGAAAATCTTGGGAAATTTAGAGACAAACAAGAACAGCACATGGAGCAAATGCTGAGGACCAGCACAAGCTAAGACAATGTCAGGTGTATTGGGAAAATGGAATAAGCTGCAATAGATTTTGCCACTTTCAGAAGTTTCAAGCACCATAATTGTATTTGGCTGTGGATAGCACAATGTTAAGGTAGTGCCCTGTAAGGAGGTAGATAAAGCTGTGACACAAGTTGAATCAACTACCAGGAATTAAATGGGACATTTAAACTTTTAAGATGGATGTTAAAGTAGAAGCCATTCTGTTGATAGAAGCATTCTGCAAACTTTAATAGAAGAGCTACAGGTATTAGAAGGGTAAATAAGATAAATGTGAGTGAAAGCTTGTATTCCTTAAAGGCATATGTGTCTTAGCTGTATGTGTAAATAAAAAACAGAAAAGATGCAATCTGTAATAGTACTAGCATAGAGAAAAATCATTTTGGGTTGAAAGTGCATCTTACTGATGTTCTCAATAAAACTACCTTTTTGAAGATGAGAATTGAGAAGAGTTTTAAAAGGTGTATTCCTGGGAATAGGTAGCCTGTTAGCATGATAAATGTAGCTAAAAGAGTCTAATCTTCATGCCGTGTGGAGAGTTGTCCTTATATAAAAAGTGAGAGTTAAAAGAGGAGATACATGGGCTTGCTTGCACTAAGAATGGCAGGGCAAAGCTGAAAAAGAAAGGTCTACCTGTTATTGTAGAGGGAGGAAAACCTGTGCCTCACTAAAAAAACTAAACGAGTGTTAAAAACATTATTCCTGTGTTTGACATGTTATGTTCAGTAGGACTTTTGGCAGGTGCTCTTAGAAAAAGAGACTTCATGTCTGTGTAAATTCAACACTCTCTATGGGACACATGCTTTCCCCAAAATTCCATCTTGGTTTTCTGAGGTACTCAAGGTATTTTTCTTTATGAAATTTGATCTTCTGAAAGATTGTACTTTATCACCAAGGACCCCAAGGTGCTTTGGCATGAGTCAAACACATGAACAGAAAGGATAAGAAACATATATTCGTATATTTGTGGCCACCACTTCTATGTCAGCCCTATAGATAAAAAGAGAACACACCTATTCCTTGAAGTACTGAACACTGTAATAGACATTCAGAGCTAATCTGAAAACTTTTGGTCGATAGACTAGTGTATATGTCTATTCATTGCACTGGATATCATCTTGGATTTTGACAAAAGCCCAAAATTAAAGTTTCACCAGCTGTGACATACTGATATGATACCAGATTAAGCTGCCTATGTATACCTCCAAAGATAATCTTCTCAAGATGCAGTTGTTACCATGTTTTCTTCATTACAGGAAGTCACAAAGCCTGTGTGTCAATACCAACAAATAACAAAGGAGTCTTTGGCCTCATTTTCTGGGAGTAAAGATGCTCTTGAGGCTTGCTGGATAGGCTGGAAACACAGACTGTGTTATGGTAAAGACCCTGACAGAGCAGGAGAAAGTGCTAATCAGGAGAAAAAGTGTCCTAAATTTGCTTTTGTGTAGTGGAAGAAAAAAAAAATTATTCTGTACTAACTGTCCCAAGACAATTGAACCCAGAAGATCCCACAGCAAAGCACAAGACTGAAGTCTAGTTCTGCTAGATGTGACGTACTTCACAAAGTAACACCTAGCAGTAAGACACAAGTTAGTGGGCACTGCCTGGTGCCGTGCGAGCTGCAGATCACATTACGTTGGAACAGTTGTGTTACTGCGTGGCTTCTTCCTCTCAGCATGTCAGTAATGCAGCAGGTTAGAAGCTGCTGGAGATCTGCACTAGTGCCATTCACTGTGCACTGAGATAAAAACAGAGTTAAGATCTGGAAACTCTGTTTTGAACCGACTTAGTTTCTTTGGTGAGAAGCTGGAGGAGAAAGACGGGAGGTAACCATATTTTATTGCTTTCTAACTAAAACACCAAAAGAATGAGTCTAGTTGAGTCACTCAGAGCTTGTCTCAGAGTAGTTCGTGAATACAGCTCCCAATTCCTCTGTCTCATGCAGTCAGCTTTCTACTGGAGGGGAGCAGCTTGGTGGGCATGTTGTGGCCAGGAACAAAGTGCCATCTCCTGGCAGCTTGATTGTCTGTGAGAAAACATGTTGGCCTCTCACATCTTCACAGATGGGCTTTGAACTCTGAGGCAGGCAGCCCAGGGAAACTCATGACTGAATCCTCCCCTTTCTCGTGTAATGTGTAAAGACAACTATTAGGACAGTAACTATCCAAACGATGATGCTGGACTCCTAACACGAGCAGGGAAGAAAAATGGATCAGGAAACAGGGCAGCAAAATCTGCCTGTGGTGCTCACCTCGTGTACCCCTTGCTCATTCTCTCTTTAATTACATTTTGAGGCAGGAGCTGAGTCTTTGTGTACAGCATCTCATCCATTGGGGCAGTGCTGAGACACAGCTATTAACAAGAGCGATTCCTGCACAGCAGATCTTCCAACACTGCATCAAAGTAGGAACAGTCAGATACGGTACAACTCGTGGCCACACATAGCTTGCACTGCACAGAACAAGATCATCTTTTCCTCCTAGGTCATAAAGACTGTCTTTCCCCAGTTCTCTGATTCATTTTCCAGCCTAATATCCTGGCTTTTAGTCAGCTTGGTCATGCATAGTCTATCGCTGTTTTAATTAGCTCCATTAACTGCCATAACCAGGTGAGACATATTTTGGATGCAATGGAAAAATAAGCTTATTCACCTACCACATTTATCTTAGGAGTAAACTAACCATGTAGCTTTTTAAGGATTGTGTGACTAGGAAAAAATACTGTTTGAACCAATAAGGTATAAAAAAAGTCTCTAGACCACAGTTCTCAAGACAGTAAATCAAACCCACAAACCACAAGGAATCTGATATATCCCCTTGATCCAAAACTGTAATTTAAGGATTGATGCTTCCATATTGCCCCTGGAGCAACTACTTTCCTGGGATTTTGCTGAAAAGATTACAAAGATAGTAAAAAAAACTGTAAACTGTATTTCTCAATATCACCATATGTAATCCTTCAAGTGCTCATGTTAGGAGTTTGTTCACCTATCACAAGTCCTCCCCACACATGTAGGAAAAGGAAGAATCACATACAAAATGTATAAACAAAACAGGAAAAAAAAAAGCAAAAAACTTTTGCTATCAGAAACCTAGATGTCTCCCACAGTGACTGAATCAGTTTCTGTCCCCATTTTCACATGCACAACAAGAGGTCTGTGCTTAGGGAGGGTAATTGGGTCAGTTCCCCCAAAACAGAATTCAGAGGAAACAAACAGATGGTTAACTCTTACACAACCAGAAAGATTATTACAGCTGGATCCTTTGTATATGTTCCGTCTCCTTCCTTTTCCCACCACTGCTCGGCCCCCAACTTCTTCTATAAGAGCCCTTCATTTTGTGCAATGTCTGAAATTAGACTCAGCTTTAGTAAGGCCATGTCTTACTAAATGAAGCATCTAGTGTGCTGTTGCAAAATGCTTTATCAATTGAAATGCACTTGAATATGTGAGATGTTTAGATATTATCCAAATGCTCTGGAGTTCACAGAGCATGATAACTATCATGAAATACAGAAAGGATCTGATGATTCACATCTGACATTCAGCCTGAGATATCTTAAAGACTGTCCATCTTTCAAAAAACAAGAGAGCATCCACCCATTCTCTCAGTTTTGGATCCTTGTAAGTGCGTCAAGTTGGACACTCAAAATAGCCTTTTTTTCAGCGTCTTGGCCAGTGTTTTACATTCTGTATCCAGTTTACTGCAGCTGCAGTAAAAGAGGTCTAATATGTTGGCTTGTCTGAATAGGGTTTGGTTATATAAAATCATGGATATTGCGCTAGCAAAAGGTTTTCTGATTGCATGAAGAATAGAGTGGTCAAAGAACAGAATGTTTAAATAATAGGTACCAAGAAATGACTCAAGTGCAATGATGACTGTACTAGAGCTTTTATGTGTGAGGAGGGAGTAATGTTAAGCCTGTTCTAAGAGCTGTGATATCATGGCTAAAGTATTTAGACCAGAATGAAAAATGTTTTGAAAAAGCTTCATAATAGATTTGTGTTGCTGGACCAGACAGAAATGAGAGAAGATATCTTTAGATTGTGCTAATTCCACTTTTTAAAGCTGCTGAAATTTTGTCATTAATTTTAGTGGAATGGAATATGACTGTGTGATAGACAACAGCTATGAACTGCTTTTAAGGAGGTGTTGTCTTTCGGGAGCAGTGAACAAATAAGACATCCGTTATAAGGATTTTAAGTCAGTTTTTATTGTCTAGGAATAGCCAAGAATCTTAGTGCTTAAGAAGGAGCTCTTCACTGATGGAGCTTTCCTCCTTCCTGTTTGACTGCTTAACTCTGTATAAGAGCCAGAACAAGACCCAGGCAATATTAAGTCACATTTGAAATCCCCGACTCAAGTTTTCAGTGGAATGAGACAGTAGTGCACAGGCCTTTTTCTGGCTCTGTGCACAGGAAATAGCTTTCACCCTTTTTGCAGAGGAAGGATTTTGATCTGCTTCTGACACATAAAAATATAAAAATAGTCACAAGCTTACCAAACTTAGAAAACTTCTGAGACAAATTCAATATCACCTATGAAATAGATTGCATCTGTACTTTGAGTATGACCTAGTTTTCAGCCTGGAGCTTCACCTTGGTGAAGTCTACTGGCATGTTGTCTCTGTGTTTTGAAGTTAGGACCTGAACAAGTCTCAGTGTATGCTCTATTTCTTACATAGATATTTCCCTTGCAGACATCTAGGGTGTGTCTCAGCACCAGCTTAAAACAAATATACCTGTATTGCTGCTTGTAGGTATCTATATGTACATTAGAGGCTCCATTCAGCTCCCCATGTAGAGATCTCACAGTGTCTGGGATGTCCTTGAGAGTCTCTCATTGGGCCTCTAGCTTCTCCTCCAGCAGACACAACTCTTCCACAAGGACTGTGTCATGTCCACCAATCCTCGGTGTACACTTTGGATGCCCTGACATGTCAAATGGCGCAAGAAAGCTTGGGCAACATAATTCGGCTCTACGTCTTCGCTGAGTACAGTGGGCTTAAACACCCAGTACAACGGTAAAAACTTACAAGCAAGTGTCCTACTCTGCTACTGAATTTTAGTCCTAAAGTTGGATGAGGTGAATTCCCTGCTTTGTCTCCAAAGTTGTGCTTGTAGGTCAGGTCTGAATTCAAACAGAGCACATAAAAGCCAAACCATTGGGGTTCTGGCTAACAGACGTTATCGGGATACCTTTACAGAATAACTGAAAGTTGCCAGATGTTACTTTACTTTTTGCTCTTCAGTTAACTGTGGTGATCACAGGCTGATGCGTGAATGCAAGGAGCCAATCACTATGGAGTCAGAAGTTGGAGGGACAGGGCAGGTATCGAGTAAAATTTATCTAGCCTTTTTAGTAATCAGAAGCATATGATTTTCCATTATCTTTTACACAGATAGACTTGACTCCCACCCAATTAAAAACAGAAATTCTTGGGCTTCTTCCATGAATCAGAAATCTTCTGACAACCTGCAAAACAGCTGGCGAATGTGGGTTTGGTTACAGAAGTAAATGGGGATGTTCAAGGTTAGATGTACATGGCAGGAGCCATGGTTTCACCTTGCAAAGGGTTTTGTCTCAATAAGATCTTAAAATATTCCCTATGCACACATTGAAGCATGTCATCCCCTCGGCTGTGCCACAACCACTATGGGGCTGCTCTAAGTAGAACCCAATCATGTTTCTTATTTAGTGGCGCAAAAAAAAAAAAAGGTCCAGCAAAAATGCTTTTCATGGATTTGTTTTCGAAAAGCTGGATCACTTATCCATCCCAATCACCATCACAGCTGGTGGCGTATGGGAGAGAAGTGCTTTACCATGGTATAGAAATATAAAGATATAGCAGAGCTGGGATGGAGCCAGGCTATAATTTTTTTGCCATGAAGCATTTTATATGACGAATCCATGATGTAATGTTGAAGGTACATGAGATATTGTCATCAGGACCAGAAATAGGTTATAACATTTCTATACCCTCACACCCGTACAGCTTCCTTCTCTTCCCTTCATCACTGCTTATCCACTCCCCACCCTGTTGCTTCTGCTGATGTAGCTGCATCAGTGCAACACTATAATCCACATCCCTCGCATGACCCAGGTCAAAAGTAAGCCTTCTTTACCCAGAATGGTTTACTGAATACATTTCCAGCCAAGTTGTGTCATTACAAGAATGGCCATATGGGGTCAAACCGCCTGTCCCTTTAGCCCTGTATCCCATCTCTGGCAAGAGACAGTAGGCTCAGGAACCTCCCGCTCAAGCAAAAATAGTGTTCATTTCCTCTAGCAGTTCTTTAAGCACAGCTGTGGGAATGGTAAAACACAGTTTAAAGGTGGAAACAGGACCATGCAGAAAGAGGGGGGCAAAAACGTCAATCTCTGTGTCACAGCTTTAGCTATGTAGCAATTTTGAACATACCTAACTCAAAGAAAACAGTTGTGTAAACTGTCTACTACCGCTAGTATTTATTCCAGATTATTTTCTTATTTGTAAAAACATTTTGCCTATAAGTATCAGGGATTATGAAAATTAAAGGCATCCACATGACTTTCTCTTCAGCTAGACTAGAGCCTAGACACTATTCTGCAGAAACTCTAGCCAAAATTCCTTTTTTTTTTTTTGTGCAGATGTGCTTCACTCCCTGAAAAAGTGTTAAAGACCTTTATAGATAGGAACATTCTTTGAGACATTACAGCCACTTTGACTGAAAATCTCTAACATTTTCATCAACCTTGACTTTGAACGCATCCTGTTTCTGCATGTTAGAGCAGAAGTTGCAGAAGAAAAGAGACAAGAAGAGTTAGGAATACAATTTGAAGGTAACTTCTTCTCAAGGTCATGGGTCAAAGAAGAAGCCAGAGCAATGTGAATGTTATTAAATCTTCCATACTGCAAGCAGTCTTCTAAATATGTATATATACGTGCACAGGCTGGCTGCAACCTGAGTCTATTATCATTCATTACCCGCCCATTGGGGACCATTGAGATAGTTGCAGAGAAAAGAAGAGCAAGAATTGTAATAAGACTTCATGACTATGATGCCAAAAGAACAGTACAAGCCTTCCTGAAAGTGCAAATAACAATTAGCTCTTCAATCTCCAGGGAGCCAGGGGGTAAAACTGATGGAACATCTGAGAAATGCTTCCTGAAGAGAGAAAATTGTTCAAAAACCTTAAGGAAATTTGCAAGAATGAGACACTTATGTTGTTGGTTCCATTTTTAGAATCTAAGAGAAAAGGTTACATTCAGATCCTGGAATGAGCATTTTATTAATTTAAGGCGGTAGCTTTGCTTTCTTAAAGGCGACACTGTTCAAGGTCAAAGTTTTGACTCCTTGGTTGCGTCTGTGAATCCTTCCACCTATTTCCTTTATAAGAGAACAAGCAAGGGGAAGAAAAAAGATAAATAAGGAAATATTTTTTCAGCTTTGAAAAGTGAAGTCTGTTTTGGATTTCCTGTTATTGAAAAGTCAGTGAATCCATGAAAAAGAAATTTTTCAAATGTGATTTCTCAAAACCACGTAATACTTTCATCCAACTCTAGCAATTACCATCTACTGAGAAAGGTAACTTGCAAATGCTGTTCTGAGAATTAATGCTTGGGGTCTGTTTCCATTTCTGCCGTTGCATGAAGGTGTATGTAAAAATCACCTACACTGTTTTTCTTTGCCACAATAGGAATGTGTTTCACATGCTGCAAGGAGTAGTCGAGATGGAAAGGGGTCTTGCTGTCTCTCCAAAGAGTTCAAAGCATGATATCTTAAATTCATTTCCTAGTGAAGTGAATAAATTCATGGCACTGGAAATTACTGCCACGGAAAATTGAAAAGGAATGCACTTAAACTGAAAAAAATCATGAAAGTAAATAATAGAAACCACTGAAAAATACATCGTTAGGAACAAGCATGCATATAGATAAGCAGACATCACTGACTGCCACTTCAAAATCATGTAAAAAATGTTATCTTTGTTCTTCTGGTGATTGATACTGAGCACCAGAGTAACAAGGCTCTCTTGCTTTGCTTGCCATGAATAATGCAACTAATATATTTCCTAAGCGTACAGAAATATGAATTTGTTCAATAAATAGCATAAGTACCAGTGAGAGACAAATTAAGAGTTAAGCTTCTGAAATGCAAAGCAGCACAGGGACAGCACCTGTTACTAAACTAGCTAACATTTTCTTTCATTATCACGTGTTTGAAACATTGCTGTTTTCACTTGCTTTTTCCTATGCTTGGCATTTGCCTTAAGTGCTTATAGATATAGGTCTGAACAGATTGGTAGCAACAAGAGGATACGGTCTGCACTTGGTGTTTTCTTCCAGGCTAAGGCTTTTTTATCAGCAGGCATGAATTTTGAAATTTAACTCTGTGAGCCTAACTTTCGTATCATTTTGCCAGCACATTAACCAGCACCTTACATAGTGTGTTTTGTTATTAGATTTGAAAAATTAAAGCCATGATAAGGGAGGAGATGGGGAGAAGGGAAAGGGCAGGCGAATGAAGAATGATCTAGATTAATTCATCTACCTGCATCCAGGAAAAATAATAAAGAAAAAAAAAAGGATATAAAGGATATTTACTTGTCATATAAATGAAAAATGGCCTATAAAAACTATTTTATTTACCTGATGCTTTCCTCCATTAAAAATCACAATAGGATAGCTGAGTTAATGCTGTTATCTCCTGCTGTAAATAGAAAGAAATGCTCCGTTATTCTAATCTTGCTGTGTTGGCCACTGTCGACTCTTTAAATGCCGAGTGCAATTCGTCTGTTGTTTGATAGAAACCAATACCTCTTAAGTACTTAGCGTGTGTGTCAAGATTCAGCCTAGAATTGATTTCCTTACAGCTATGTTATAAAATCCTGCAAATAAGTTTTTCTGGAAGAAATGTTGACAGGTCCTTAACTAGATAGTGCTATTGAATGCGAATATAATTAGCTGGGCAAATCACACAAAGTATGCAGACTGTCATTCATTTCTGGCACTGCTCATATTATCAGGCCTTACTAATTTTGCACCTGTCTCTTCTGTCTTCTCAGCTGGAGACTAATATTGTAGATATTTTGACTTACACAGCTGATAAGTCCCATTGCCATGAGTTGGTATGAAGTCCATTCAGAAAAAAGCCACATTGCCATAGTAATTGTTACTTCTCCTAATATTGCTTTTTCCTATCAGTGTTTTCAAACTCCCAGAATTGGTAGGAATTAGAACTACAAAGTCTGTAGATTATTGGTATCCGTTTGTTTTGTTTTGTTGCTTTTTCTCTGTATGGGTGACTCTAGTATAACAATAAGCAGTACTTCTACAGCTAACCAAATTCCCTTCCAGATACAGAGAAATTCAGGCAGAAGACATTTAATAATTTAGGTGTTAATTGTGGGTTATTCAACTTGTAGAAAATAGATGAACCTGAAAATAATGAATGTGATATCAACTGAAACAGGGAAGTTACTCATATTACGTCAAGGGAAATACAGATACTAGCTACAATATAAGAGACTTGGTATTTCCTGAATTATTTTGATTTCCTAATTCAATAATTCTATACTCTAAGAATGACTGGAACAAAACAGAGAAGAAAAACAGTTTCCTTAAGAATATTTTTTGTTGTCATAAAAGTGGTGGGTTTTTTTCCCCATCCTTCCTGCAGTTGGGCAAAAAGTTTAGGAAGCCATCATACATGATGCCAAAAAAAAAAAAAAAAAAAGATTACCAAATAGCCAGCCAATGGGTTCTGGGAGAGATGCAGAGGAGTTGATTTATCCTGCTTAATGAAATAGGTGACTGCGTCAATATTCATTCCATTTAAGCTTGCAACCTTCCCTGTCTAATTTCCTCACCAGCCAAACCTTTGACTTGTCCTGTTCACTGTAGTTATCTACATTTGCCTGGTAAGGTGTTAAAGGCATAGAATGCAATTTTAGTTTCTCTCTGTGTGTTCTGTAAATGCTGTGTTTGCAAGGCTTTGCTTACACAATTAACTACATTGTATATGTGAGCTACATCTAATCACTTTGCAAAGCCAAACAATTACATTTTCAGTTATTTTAACAATCGTGTTCCGTTAGCCCCTCTGGAAGTACAGTATGGACTATAACAAGAGAATGTTAACTTTCTTATAGAAAATTAAGCTTCCTTACAGAAATCTTTTTTGAACTATGTAATCTTTATTAAATTCCTTTGACCAACTTAAAATTGCACAGAAAAGTTCTCACTCATTAAGTATTTCATGAAAAGGGGATTATTCCATCTTTTTTGTCTTAAAGACTTCTGTCTTAATTTTGTCTTAATCCCTTCTAGAGATTTCTATTTGTTCTAGCCCTATTAAATTTTATGTGAGTCTTTTTTTCATGGCAGAATGAGCTGTATAGACAGCTAGCTGCTCGTTGTGCAAATTTTCTTCTGTTGAAAAGTTGCTCAGTAGGATACCACTTTCCGGATTCTATCTGTTTCTTTAATTTCACATTGTTCCCCAAAAAGCCCCACATTAGTAAGGTTCACCAAGCACTTCCCATTCTTCTCCTCTCTGCGTGGTTGATCACATCCGAATTTGCATCATCAGTCAGATACATTGTCTTTCTCTTATCTACACAGGAGTGAGGCACAGAACTGCAGCATTAATGAATCCTGATTAACTTTGTCTTCATTGATTTGGAAATGTCTAATAATGGGATTTCTTTTTCTTTCTTTCTTTCTTTTTTTTTCGCTATATGTAGCTGGTATAATTGGATAGAAGACAGTTACCTTATCTTCTGATGAGCATTTGTAGATGCTAAGTTCTGAGTAAAACACAGAGGATGATCGTGTTATGTTCGTTATGTTTTACAGTGAAATATCTTTGCAGTGTCCTCAGTAAATTCTTCCACACATCTGGATTTTTTTTTCCTTTTAATAAAACACTGCAGACTTCAAAACTTTTGACTGTATCTGGTCTATATGGATTAGGCACAACTCTTTTTAGCCAGTAAAGCATCACTTGAATCAGCAACAGCGTTTATGAAATAAACTACTCATTTCATAAAAATTAGTGTTTGTAAGGAGGGGGAAAGGTGTGTGGGAAGATTAACTCCAAGAACAATTTATCTGAGCAGATCTAAGCTATTCCCATGTTGAAGCTGAATCTCTTGACAGTCCACCTAGACAATACCTATCCTCCCATGAAGATTTTAGCTGTGTCTGCAACCCTCTGAATCCAGTATAGATGCTCTGGGTGCCTAAAAAAACGAATAGAGAAGGGACTGAACTAGGGTCTGTTAGTGTTCAGAGTATATTTGCCTCCTTCATGTCCCAAGGTGAATTTCCATTTAGAAAAACAGAAAAAAAGAAAGTGCTAAATACCATCTTACAATATATAGAGTCCTTTGGTAATAGAAAGTGTGGCTCTAATCTGCAAAAATGTTAGGTAAAAGTAAGACTGTATAGTCTCAGTAATGCATATATTCAATTAGTTAAAAGCTTGTGAAGACCAGAAAACATGCTTTGGTTTAACTACATCAATGTGAAACTGATCTAGCCTGGTAGTGTGGACCAGATGTAGTTAGGTACATTTTAACCCTTGCTTGAATTGCTTTGGCAAAGGTAAGAAAAAGCCTCAACTAAACAAAACAGATGCTACTGGCAGTTAAACCAGTTGAAGTGCATCTACATTAGGAGCTCGCACTGCCTAGCAAGAGCGTTTTAAAAACTGACTCCTGCTGCAAAAAATACCTCAATCATCCATAAAAAAATAAAAATAAAAGGATAGAGCTGTGACACTGGCAAACCATTGCTGTTCACCCTGATGTTCTATCATCCCTTTCCCTTTACGTTGTCTGTTCAGAGACTTGATTGATGGGCTTTGCTGCTGGAAGGAATTGTTAGATCACAGGCTGCAGACTCGCAGCTCCGCAGCTGCATTACCATGGTTTAACAAATTATCCCCGACTGTGAGCCACAGGAACAGTTGTGGGGCATGCTCTTGGCCCACCCTAAAAGTGATGTAATGCACTGAAGCTTAAACTTCATTGAAAGAGGTTTAAGCTAAGTCACATTACTTTGCAATTGGGACAGATCAGGAGCATGCACATGGGCAGTTACCATCCAAAAATTACATCTCATCTAAGAGACAGTAACCTATTAGGCTCCCATAATTCCTTCACGTGCCAAAGCCATAAGTCTTTCCTCCTTTATAACATAAGCCATAAAATTTCAACTAGTTGCTCTTTTACTGGGCCCCCGGTAATCTCTCTGGGGCAGGAAGCACCATCTCAGCTGCAGCGCTGAGCTCAGTGTCACTGCGTCCCACACACTAATGAGCTAATTCGGAGCATCATGATGTAAACCAGAGAGTGTCCGCAAGCTAGGGGAGAGGTTTAGTCTGGTTTTTCAGGAAAGAGCCTGCTGCAGTCACACTGCATGTCAGCTCCTCCTTCCTTCAGTCTGCTTTCTAGTAGCCTCTGAACAGACTGGCTTAACTGAGACAAGTTTGGCACAGAAATAAAGGATAAACCTTTTTTTTTTTTTTCAATAAGATTCATGCAAATAAACAGCTATGTAATGGAGTGATGCCCTAAAAATCCCCCTGCTGAGAGGAAGGCTGTGCTTTTAGGTCAACCTCACATTAGAAACTAGAAAATCCGCTTGGTGAAAGACTTAACAGAATTTGCATCTTATTACTTCTCAGTGAATAGATGGAATCTTATCTCATGCTTGAGATAGACAGTACAAAAATACGAGTGAAACTTTCATAGTAGTCAGACCTTCACAACATCTTTCTCCCATTTAGATTGTTTAATAACTAACATGATGGGAAGTATGATGATGTGGCTTGGAGTAGTTTGCTGGCTAAAGACTTAACAGAATTTGCATCTTATTACTTCTCAGTGAATAGATGGAATCTTATCTCATGCTTGAGATAGACAGTACAAAAATACGAGTGAAACTTTCATAGTAGTCAGACCTTCACAACATCTTTCTCCCATTTAGATTGTTTAATAACTAACATGATGGGAAGTATGATGATGTGGCTTGGAGTAGTTTGCTGGCTCTCCCTGACCTGACTTAGCTGTCACAGTAACATCAACAGCAGGGGTGTGCAAGCAACACTTTGACCATATTGTGCATGACAAAGTAAAAAGTTTGAAATGCCTGCATCACTAGGAGCATGGTCTTGATGCATGAGGTCAAACCGAATTTCCAGATTTTCTGGCAACATTTTTGTTACCAGTCATGCTATCTAACCTGAGCTACAGCCCTGCAGCATCATAGCCATGCCTGTGCCTGGCTGCTAAAGCTGGATGAGTTGTTCCCCAGAGTGCCCTGTTTTGTTCTGACTTTGCAAGGCTCAACTTCCAGGGTGCTGCCCGGTGATGAACTTGTCATTCACTGCAGATGCTGGAAACATCCCCCAATAAAACAACCAGCCTCCACAATTACAGGGTACTCCATGAAATATGAGTAGGTATTACAGATTTTAGCTGGATTGTATCCCAAAAAAAAAAAAATCTGTATATATAATGTTCTTAGAAGAACTTGAATTTTTCCCTCAATGAAATACATATACATTTCCTGATACGTGTATTACATTGGAATTCTGTATCCCATCTTTTATTTTGAATTATTAGAACATTCTTGTTTGTATTGTTTAATATCTTAATACAGCCCTCCCTCCAGCATAAACTAGAACTACAAATGTCACTGCATGTGATCTCTGAGATGGGTATGGTGACCCTACTAAAGAAGAGGTGGGGCGTTGCTTGTTCCTCACCTTTTTGTTTGCATTATTTTCACATGCAAGGTTAAAATATGGCTGTTTGGAAGGGAAAAGCATGGGTTTGAGAGGAACTGATCATACAGATAGAAGCATAAGGTCAGGTGGAAACTGCTGCTAGGAATCTTCAAAATTCAAGTTACTTTAAGTAGGTGATTCTTATTGTATGCGTTAACCTCAAGGGACAATTGTTGTGGAATACAACTGAAATCAGTAGCATATAATAGGAAAAATATGTTTAGCAAGCAGTATGTATTTAAGAAATCAGGGGTCTATATATGACCTTCAGGCATCCTCTGTGTGAGTGGGTAGAAGATCAAACATCCAAGTGCACACATGGATGTATTAGCATAGATTTAGTCCAAGTCTGTAGAGCAAGGGAAAAAACCAACTTTCATGTATTACTTGCTTATGTCTCCAAAATGTACCAAGTGTCCGATCAATTAAAGGAGGGGAAGGAAACCGCCTTGTGTAATTGGTGATTTTGAAATGTTGCCATTTCAGGCGTGTTCGGGCACCTTTTCAAATGCTGAGGAAGAATCCACCAGGCATCGTTAAAATGAACAAACACTTGTACACTTGATGGTGTCGAGTTTTACATGTCACATCTGCTTCCAGGCTTCTGGTAGCAATTTTTAGATTGATTTAGAGAGGTCCCTTTTGGAATAAATTGTTTCATTCCGTATTCACAATGGGGGGGCAGCTGCTGCTGGCTTTCACAGCACGAAGGACAAAACCGTGTATTTAGATGGTGATGTTAGCAGATGTGAAGTTTCTAACTTTCTTGAGATTTGCTGGCAATCCGGGTCTTGTCTTTCAGAAGGTCTTACTACTGCTCCTTTTGCTCCTCCTGCCCCAACAGTCACTCTGTGGCATGGTTCATAAAAGGTCATCAGATGGGCTGAGCAAATGGGCTTATACTGAATTTTCAGTGAATTGGATTCAGTTTTGAAGATGGTCTAAGTCTGCAGATCACTGTTTTCAGTGTTTTCACTTGTATCTGCATCTTCCCTTGATATTTATGGTAAACTTTATAGCCAGTACAACAACGCAGGTAGCAAGAAATCTATTAAGAAACACTGCTTCAACAAAATGGAAATTGAAGATAACTGGAGGCACATTTCTCCAAGGGTTCAGGGATATTTGAATTTCAGAGAGCACAGACTTTTTGTCCCAAACACTGTAACAGTAAGAAAACTAGATGCCCTTGAGGTTACCTTGGCCTGGTCAGAAGATAATTTCACCAGACAACAATGTAACTGCAAAAAACATCAATTTTGTTACATCAAAAAGCAAATCTTGCAGATGCCTGGTGACCTAGGGGAATAGACCTTATAGCTGCAGTTCCTGAGTCTTTGAGGGTTTCCACTACTTTCTGCTCAGCACAGGAGCTACTGTCCACAACACAGGGACTTCCCACTTCATCCCCAGGTGCCAAAATTCACTTCAAAAGCGTTTTCCACTAAAAGCAGATTCATGAGACTTACACTCCCTTTCCATGAGAGACCAGGTTTGGTGCATAAGCTGGCATACCTCTATCCATGCTAAAAAAAAATGACATGCTGAGAAGATGACGAAGGCTCTTCTTTACAGCATTGCAACTGGCAGCTGTGCTGGGATAAGCATCGAAGTGTGGGGATCTTGAAAATGGCTCTTTGCATCTTGGGGAATTAAACCTTCAGGGAGAACTGGTCAGATCCTGACTGCTATGTGCTGTGAGCAACTAGATCGGTAAGGAAGGTATTTGAGGCAGTGAAAACAGGCAGCCTGCGGGCAGGTGATGGAGAACTAAGGCAGGTCAGGGCATTTAAAAACATATTTCCATTCAGTCTGCGGTTTCCCCAGGTATCACACAGATCACACCCGTAATAGCAAGGGCTTAGAGAACTTCTTCAGTGCGCCTTTTGTAAGCTGGTTTTGCAGACTAAACTTTTCCTGAATCTTGCAAGGAAGAGGCGGTGGGCATGCAACAACGGGGAGGAACAGAGGTCTGGACTGAGTCACTGTCATGTCCTCAGGAAACTCTCCTGTAAGAGCTGCTCCATAGCCTGGCACTTTAATGAAGCTCGGAGGTAGGAAGTGAAGGGCTTTTAATTTATTTTAGAGCTGCACATGTTCATTTCCAACAAAAATAAACTTCGTAAGACTTTTTCCCAAAGATCACAGCATACAGAGATGACTCGTGGATCGGCTGTGTATTTACCTATTCCCCTGCCCTTCTAATTGCAGCACAAGCCTGTGCAGGCATTGAGGGGAAAGAATGATCTTCATATTCTTCATTACTCACTTGTAGCTTCACCTCCCATGAGTTATGACTCATTTTCTTACTCCTGGGACATCTCTCATATAAACCGATCATACAATAATTCACCAGAGGGGTGAAAAATTAACTTGTCTTCTTCATACAGAAGTTAAGAAAATAGGCTAATATTTCATTTCCCTAGAAGAAGCCAATGTAATAGGAGCAGGCAGGTCATACTCCGGAGTGCAGCCCAAGTGAAAACATACCTCAACTAAACCGAGGGACTGGTGATAGAAAATTAGGCTGTTTGCTGCATACTCCTGAGTTACCTCCACATTTATTTTTTACCCTATGTTATTTCTTCCTCCCTTCTTTCCCCATACTTTCAGAAGTTACTTGGCTGTGGCAGCACTGTAAACTGAAGCCTCTTTCCAAGTATGTGTATATGGAAAACATAGTCGTTTGGCACTGAAAATGTCCCACAAGAGACATCGTTTCTGCAGTGGAGACAGGTGCTCCATATTCCTTTTATTTTTTCTTTCTCTAATGTCTTGCATCATTCACCATGGGAGGGAGATATTCGATTGACCTGCTGTTGGTTTAGGATGACAAATTAATTTCATGTCAGCCTCCAAACAGCCTGTTAGCAGTAATCACCTGGGACCACCTCAACCAGCGTAGAAGAGACATTTAACTCTTGACAGAAAGGTAAAAGTTTCTGAATTATTTTGCTGAGCCATCCAAGCCCTCACGGCTCCGTGCTCCCCTCTGCCAGGGAGCACACTTGGCGTTTGAACTCAGCCCTACCAAAAGTTTAGATTAGCTTCTGTGTTGATATTTTCCACAAAGGGGAAATTAAATAATGAGACTTCATTGTGAAAGCATACAGCCTTGTCTCTTCCTATTTCTTATGTGCTCTCCCTGGCGCGATTACATACAGTGAGAAAAGTCTTGCTGCTTCACACCAAGGATTGCTGTGACAGAGAAACACCACTCACCAGCACAAGCCCATTAAGTTTTCATTAGACCCCCTTGCCCTCTTTTTCATCTTTCTTGTCTCCTGCCTTCCCCGTTCTCTTTTATATTCTCACTTATTCCTACCTGGTAATGCTTCATTGCTCTCAAGCCTCTGTGAGTATCTTGCTTCACCTTTGTCTTGGCAATCAGTTTGTTGCCCATTTCAAACCACTTTCACAGGCAATGACCACTGGGTGTTACGGTTTGTCATGTCAAACCCTAACTGCTGGGCTGGCTTGAAAGGTAGCAGAGTGTAACAGCGAGCTGATGTTGGAAGAAGTTTGTGCCTCTGTATAGAAAATATGGGTGAAAGTACTATTTTTACAAACAAAATTGTTGCCTTGCATTTTTTTTAAGATATGTGCAGGAATTCTTATACAAAATAAATTAGAGCAAACAACACAGGCTCTTCCTACTGTCATTTTAAATGTATCACTAATAGGATTGTCCCCATAATGCAGTGTCCCAGCAGGAGCCAGAGACCCTTACATGGATTTTGGCCACATTGTGCTGTACAAACTTAACAAAAGACACTGTGGCTGAGAAAGGTGCAGAGTCACACATTTAACCCGCAACATTCTGGGCTTTATTGTATAGCTATCACAGCTATAGTACGGTATGTGCGGTGCACACTCATCTCCTGGGTAGAGCATAACATCTTTTTGTCAACACACAGCAATAATGAACTGTCACAGCGAGACAAACGGAAAGAAAAGCCTCATTCAGCTCACACTGCAAGGGAAATGTAGGTCAGTGGAATATCATTACTGAAATTGAAATTTATCTGGGACACCAGGGCTAATAAAACTCTTCTAGGACAAGTGCTACAGCATCATTAATGACCACGAATTGTCATGACAGTCTCGCCTGCCTCTGTACTGAGAAGTTGCCTTTCACAACTGGTAGGCCCCAGTTCAATACTGGGTTACATTGCTTGGTTCATTTCCAATTTATTTACCAAATTACAGCTTTCTTCAACCCTCTGGCTGTCTTCCATGCATATGCTGCCCGGACCTGAGCCTTCTTAGCTGTATGTTATCTAACAGGATCACAACCCTGCTAGGAATGACCTATATTTGGCTTGTTCTCCAGCATTTAATTTTGAGCAGTAAAAGCTAATTTTCTTTTGTGCTGAAAGAACATATGGGTTCATTGTAAGGGAGAAGAATTGTCTGAGCGTTCCACTGAAGTCAGATATTTTTAGGTGCATGTAAGATCAAAGCTCTGATATCTCTTGGTGCAGTAATACATGTACCAATGTGTAACAGCAAAAGAATCTTTTTCCAAGTCTCCATTCAGAGCATTTTCATTACGTTTTAAAGCTGCCTTTGACATTTTTGTGCCATATACAGCTCTTTAATGCAGCATTAGCTGATGTGAAGTGTGCCAAGCCCATTTAAGCACAGAATGTGTAGATACAGAATGAAACAAGTTTTATCAAGAGACAGCAAACTTCAAAGTTTCCAGAGGCTGAGCTCAGATAAACCTTATTAAAACATGATAACTGTTGAAATAGGGTTCAGACTTTCTTAAGCAGTTTTTGGTAAAACTCATTTCTCAGAATTCTGAAATACTGGTTAAGGGTATTTCACACGTTAATTTGTTCTGTCTGTTTCAAGTCCTGGCTTCAAGTCAACAGAAATGCATCCAAGCTGTCAAGTTTACATCTAGGTTTTGCCAGAGTGTGAAGTTGTTTATATCTAGAGTTCTGGAGCCAGCTGACTTCTACACACTTAGGAAAATTAATTCAAATTAATTGGAGGTGTGAACTTAGAGCATCGCAGTTCAAGTATCTTAAAACCCCATGTGGAAACTCTTATTCAGATGTAAAGTGTCCTCAGTTCTGAATATAATCTTCCTCCGAGATGAGCTATATCTAAATTCTGAACTAAGATCTAGTATCATCTTTTAAAGCAGAAACTGTTGACAAGGAAATTTCACAGGTGCACCAAATAAGTGATAAACAAACCACTTCAGGTTTAGGACTGGTTTGGTTGTCATAAAGTTGTAAAAAACATCTCAGTCTTTATCCAATCAAGGAGTTTTCAGCTACTCCAAGGGAAATAAAATAAAGGTCATGTTTTATGACTCATTAACAGTCATACTTTTAATCTGAAATGGTTTGAAATAGCAGAGCTATGTTTTGTATCTATTAAATCCGAAATCAATTGATTTTCAGCAGCAAGTTTGGAGTTTTTCCATCTAAATTACTGAAAGCTTACTATAATAAGCAAATATAATATCACCATTCTTTCAGTGCAACTGTTATTTCTTTCATATCATAGTCTAGCGGGTTGACTAGTTTATCACTAATTCTGTTGTTTCCTCTTGTCATGAACACCTGAGGTGGATCTTTTTGTTTACTTGTTTTAAACACTCTCTAGATTGCACTTTTGCTTGTAACCGTAAACTTTTAGCCTGGAGTCTTAGCTTTGTCCCTGGGTTGGAGTCCCAGGGATGCTTTTACGGTGCAGATTTCCTGCCTAGTGCAGCAACTCTTAATGATTCTCTGGGAAAAGGGAGGGAAACAGAAGCTTTTCAACCTTATTCTACCTTTTTTTTTTTCTTCTCTTTCCCCTATTCTATATATCTCTATCCCACTGAAAGTGTTTCCTCTGCCACCCACATAAAGAAACAAACACATACATTGAATCAATGAGGAAAAGGGAGGCATCTTAGACCAGCAGCTCTTCTTAGAGTAGCAGATCTCGAGTGCACTCCTGGGACTATGTGGTTGGGGGGAGACTGCAGTTTAACAATAGATTTTGTGTGATGTCCTGTATATCTTGAACTATTAAACATTGTAGGTATTCATACCTTCTCCATGACGCTCCATATTTTACAGAATTCTATATCATTCATTCATCTCAGTGGCCTCTCTTCCAGCATCCATCTTCCAGTTGATGACCAAAGTACACCACCTCTCTTTACAAGTAATTACTGTGAGAGCTGACTGCTGAGTTGTAAATGTATCATCCGTCTATAAAAACAACTCTAGAGGAGCTCCTGGAAACTACAGGCTGAGAAGTCTGACCATTGTCCCTAGTAAGACATTAATGTAAGAAAGAATAAAATCACTGAGCCTACAGATAAGGATCACCTGTTGGGAAAGACTTAGCATGGCTTTTGTAAAGGGAAATCCTGTCTCACTACATTCTGGAGTTTTACAATGAATTTGTAGGCACCTCAGTAAAAAGGATAAAGTGGTCATAATGTATTCAGATTTTGAAAAAAAAGCATTTGGCAAGTCTTTGTGCCAAACATTATTAAAGAAAGTAAATTGCTATGGGAATGGAGGAAAGGATTTCTGAAAGCTAAGTAAAGGATAGGAAGTAAAGGGTTATTAGTTACTTTTCAGGATGGAGAAGAGTCAGGACTGGGATGCCTCCAGGACTGGTGTAAGCATCAGTTTTATTTGACATTGTCATCAATGCCCTTGAGAAAGCAAAGAACAGTGAAATTTTTATGCTTACAAATGATATTAAACTCTACCAGGTAGTAAAATGCTGCAACTTTAATGAGGAACTGCAGAAGAACCTAACAAAACTGAGCAAAGCGGCCGAAAGTTGGCAGATTATCTCCTTTGTAAAAAAATACAAGGTAATGAATGAATCTAGAGAAAACCGTCTGAAGCACAGAGACATGATGCTGAACTCAGAAAAGACAGTTGTAAGAAGGAGATCTGGGAGTCACTATTGATGTTTCCCTGAAATAATCATTTCAACATGTAGTGATACCCAAAAAAGTCAATAAAATTTTCTGTGTCATCAGGAAGGGGACAGAAGAGAAGACAGAGGGCATTATTTCGCTGATTTATAAAGCTGGTGTGCACCCACATTGTGAATACTATGTGCAGGCCTCATTTCCCCAGGTCAGGAAGGGTATAGTGGATGTGGACTAGAAAGAGAAAAGGGCAACTAAAATGATCACGGGGATCAAATGAGTGCTCAAAGTCATGGAGACAGTGGGTAAAGTGAATTTAGAAGTGCTGCAATCTAGCAATACAGGAACCAGGGAACACTTAACCAGGCATGCAGGAGCTGGGTTTAGCACAGATAAAAGCCCTTCTTGAGCCCCCTGGGCAGCAAATTACTGCAACTTTCTTCATGGCAGGTCATGGATGCAGATAGCAGCAGCAGGATCAAAAAGGGACTGGACAAATTGGCATGAAGTCCACGAACAGATATTAAGGGGAATAAGCATAGATATACTTCCAACTTCCCTGGTATAGTGATTGCAGGTGCCTGGTAAGCATAGGGGAAATGAACTGCCATGAGTGGCCAAGTTTGTGTGCTCTCTTTCTTCAGTATTACCTGTCACTGATCAAGTTTCCTCATCAAAGACCTGTAAAAAAATTAAGTCATCAGAGTATTAAAAGCAGTAAGCATAATTGTATGCCTACAGAGTACGTACTTGTACAAGAGAAGATTGCTGGCTCCTCACCTGCACTAGCACATAACCTCTCTAGATACCTCATGAAGTCCACTACCTTTGCACCTCTCAGGCAAGTTACCAAGGTCTTCTTGGAGATCACACAGCTACTTACAAGTGTGGACGATAACAAAACCTCACTCTGTCACTGCCTGCTTCTTCCTACCCTGGAGAGCCTCCAATGCTCTCTTTCCCATGGATGTATATCCTCCTCAGCAGGAGATTACTCTTCTCTCACTATCCTCTACCCTTGTTAGGATGGTTAGCAGGAGGCGAAATATAATTACAAATGTGTTTAAAAAAACCTTAAAAAACAACAAGAACACTAATAGATTTGGGAGGCACAACTTCCCCTGAAAACAAATTTGTCCTTTTCCATTGTCTCCCATTTCTCCATGTGTCTCCTGCTTCCATTCTTTATTACAATTTCTATCAAATTGACCAGTATGATTTTATTGATCTGTGGTTTCCAATACCTCCTCTGAAAAATTTCTCCTTTTTTTCTTTTTCTTTTCTTTTTTTTTTTTTTTTTTTTTTCACATTGGCATCCCATTCTTATAGTGGGTACTCTGTTTTAGGCAAAAGATTACTCAGCATAATTAATAGTTCAGCAATTTCATACTTGAGTTCCTCTGGAACTCTTGGATGAATACCACCTGGCCCTTGTGATGCAATATTGTTACTTTCATTGATTCACTCTTAAAACTTTTCTACTTATACTCCGATTTGAAACAGATCTTCAAATTCACCTCTTTTTAAGGAAAAATTCTGGTGTGAGAATCTCCCTAAACATATCAACATTGATCATGGAGAAGATTTCTTTTTTTTTCTGTAGCCCTGTCTTCTCTGTATGATCTTTTTACTTCTTGATCATCTCTCAGTCCTACAAACTCTCTGGCAGATTTCCTTATTCTGGTGTTGGGGAAAAAAGCTTTCATTTTTATGGTTTTAGCAATATGTTCTTCAAAAAGGTTTTTTTTTTTCCCCTTTTGTCCTGCTGTATTATGCTTTTATATTTAACTAGTTCTCTTCTGTTTCCCTTTTTTGGAGGGTTTCATTCAGCTTTCTGAGGGATGTCTTTTCAATTCAGATGATAGGTTTTTTCACCTTGCTTGTTTAACCGTATCATCTTTGGGGTTTTGGCCTTTTTTTCTTTTTTTTTTTTTTTTTTTAATCTTTCTAGTCTTTTTGATGGGTTAGCCCTTTCACAAGAGTCTCCAACCACGATGTGAAAGGACAAAAAATCCCACATCCAAAATAGTGTCTGCAATCTGACACAGATACGTATAAAAAGCCCCCAATTTCGAACATAACTCATAGGCTGTACAGAAATTCCCTGCTGAGCTTTTAAAATGATTCTTGCACTTGCCTTGCTATGGAAATCATCTTCTTCCAAGGACCAAAATTAAACAGTAATACGTTCCCTTTTTAGTTGTTTAGGTATTTGATGGAGGTGCCGTTTCTATAAATACACAAGCAATTGCTTAAAATTGATTCCATTGCTTATTTAACAACTTTAATTTTCACTGAGCGCAGGGCTTAAAATGCTAGCACATGTCGTGTTCGCCTGGGTCAATTTTAAGAATAACTCGATCTGCTATATTTGCTCCCTTTTTAGTTTAGCTTTCCTGGTGTAGGTTGAAACCTGCCCTTGAAAGTGTGTATGGCTCCCATTAATATCAATGGGAGCCATGTGTGTGCACCGAAGGACTAAATACTAAATTTACCCCCTAAGCACTTCCCCCATAATGACTGAGTGTCCTATTACAAAGTCATTCTTTAATTACCATTTTTAGCACAAACTTTTTCTTTTAATATATTCTAACTGATGATACAATTAATTCTCTGAAGTAAGTGTCATTGCATAGTAATTGGAAATACCATTATTATTTTCATGCACTTTCCACAGTCAAACTGCTTTACAAATATTTGCTTACTTTTTCCCATAGCATTTTTTGGACCGCAGTGATGTAGCTAGATGAACATTTCCCAATTTTATATTTTAATACTTGCCTACAGCTAGTGCTCCAGTAGTATGGCAGAATACATAATTTTACATTGCCTGTAACTTTTTCCTGATTGAACTTGGTTTTGCCTCTTTGTGTTTTACAGAGCTACGCCACAGCCACATCTGTGTTTTCATTCTGAATTGGATTCATTCACAATCATAGACACTGCTTGCAATTAAATGCATAGAACCTGCTGCTTTAATTGAGTTCAGTCCAATTTGTCACTTCAAACTTTGGAAAATAATGTGTAAGGAAAGATTTACTTGCCAGTTTGATTCAGCTAAAGTTGATGGAAAACCTTTTGATCACTCAGCCATTAAACACATTTCAGAGTTGTGCCAAGCTAATTGCTTGAGCTTGTTTAAGTTTATTTGTATTTAAAACAATCTAAGTTGATATTTTCCAGGGCTGTGCAAACCATTATCTTTGCATGCACTTATGTTTCCTTACTTAAGAGTTTTGGGGGTCTGATTCTGCTCTTACACACCCACCGGTGTAGATCAAGCAAAACTCTGTTCTCTTTGGGAAAACAAGGGGGGGAAATGGTGCAGTAGCTGGTGCCAACCCAAATTTGTATGTCCATCTGTTAACTGGTGCAATCAGAAAGTGACAGAGCCACAGCAATGTTTATTCATTGCAGACCACCTGCTTCTGGTTATGACGATAAATCTAATGGTGCCTCAGCAGCTGAAGTGTAGACATGCCCTCTGGGATCTTGCTGGACCAGGGTGGAAGCGTCCACTGGGAGCACAGCTGTAGATTACTAATAACAAGGCCTCCAGCTTTAGGGGGTCATGATCAACATTGTTGCTGCCTTGCTTCTAAGAAATACAGTAGGTTTTTTTAATCCCTTGATTTGTGGATAAAACTAGTAATAGGAACTGCAAGTTGGTTTTGCTTTGGTCTCATTATTTTAAGAAAAGCCTATGTTACATCCAAAGTGCAGGGCACAGAGTCTTCATCTTTAAGACATCATTACAGGTCATGCAATGCCAACTTAGGGATATTTCGTTAAACAGTATAAAAAAGATTCTTGTTGTCAGGCCAGTTTCTTGAAGAAAGATAGTCACAATATAAAACTTTAAAACTTAAACGGTGTAGATCTTACAAGCAGGTTGGAGCTTCTTCTGGGCATTACAGAAATACATATGATAACAGAAATACATATGATAATCTTCCATGTTGAGATGTTGAAGCGTAAAATGTGTATGAGAAGGAGGTGGAGGGCACAGTCATTACCGTTCTGCGTATTTCCATTAGATACATTTCTGAAAATAAGGACTAGAAACTACCATCACTTACATAAATTTTGAGGATGGGGATCTGGTCTGATTCTTTTCTGGTAGTGGGCTACAAGTCTTAAAGGAATTAGAACAACTAAACTCTCACTGGATTCCCTTAGAATAACTGACTTGCACATGAGGAGATATTGAGAAAATCATCCATCTAGTGACACAGGAAATACAGGTCCGGTTCTCCTCTTCCTAATCAGGTTTGTGTGGCTTTTAGCTGATCACTGGATTTCTCTGTCATATAACCCTCTTATTTGCAGAAGGGAAATAACACTGCTTCCTTACCTTGGAGGCTTGTTCATAGGGTATCAACAGGTCACGGAAAATTTCTCAGGTATCTTGATAACGCATAAGGTGATTCAGACTGCTCATGCAAGCACTTTTCACCTCAAAATTCATTTCTCCTGTAAAACTGACAGATTAAGGCTCTGAACTTCAAGAGGAGATGTCATCTCAACCTGCTTCACTTGCAAAGTTGTTTGCTTTCTAGGAAAAGATAGGCCACCTTATAGTCTTTTTTGTCCACAGATGACATGAAAGCATGTTGATAGACACATCAGATCTCAGTAATTCAGCAGCTGAACTGGCAGTCCTCCCCCTGACCCTTAAAAATTCAGCATAAATATATCATGTAAAGAGAAAGATAGTTCTTGACAGTGACATTTCTGTGGTTCCCTTCTCCCTTGATGAAGTATGAAGACGTTTCATTACAATTGCAAGTAGTCACCCTTTGGCATGAATAATCTCCAGAGCAATGCTTTCTGTTCAGGGATCAGTGTGGTGGAACAGGCTGATAGGAGTGGCACAGAAACACCAGTTTTAGTCTGAGTTCCTTAAATTTGTTAGAAAATTTGCAACAGTTTTTAGATCGGACCTTCATACCCAAAGGTCTGTACACACATCTCCTTTCATTCGTTTTTACGGATGTAAAAGCACAAATAACACAGGAATTAATTCTGTGTACTGTTTCAGGCTGACATTTACACTGTGTTCTCATTAAGGTTCTCTTTATATTATTTTAGATTACAGTATTTATATTTATAGTCTTGATTTCCTGGGCATGATCTCTTAGGATACACTTGACCTAGAGCATATCACTTAGAAGTGAAGTTTTGAGCATTTAACTACTATCACATAGGTTGTCTAAATTACCATAAGCAGAATAAAAAGCCCAAATGCAAGCTCCAAAGGCAATTGTGTTTTGAACCCAGGGAAGCATCTGGTAAAATGTTCTTAACAATATTTGCATTTTAACTAAATAAGCAAGTGTTTACTAGGCACAAGAGAAGGAAAATAAAACTCTGGCTGCATCCCAGATTAACAGTCAGCTCAAACTGGTGAAGATAAAATAAAAATATCTTGGTCTGGAAGACTCGCAAAAACCATCCTCTCACAGTAGTTTTGCATTCCTCTGAATATCTCAGAATCTCAAAACTGTCCTTGTTGTCAGGATTTCTTCATGTCCTGTTTGCTTTTTTTCTGTTCTTCTTTATCATCTGTTATCCCTTGTATAAAATCCACATCAACAAAGTAGGAAATGTCTCTTCCTACAGTAAAAGTGCATTTACATGCACCTACATGCCTGGACTATGATCGTTTTCCTTTAGACTTTCCTTGGTGCAGCTCTGTTCTAAGCCACCATGGCAAGCTTGTTTTGGTGGGAGAGTTGGCATCTCATCTACTCGGAGCAGGTCTAGACAGTCCAATGGTTAAAATGTTGATCTGTCTGCACAATAATCCTACTCTTACAACTGTAATTGTATCTTGCAACTAGGAAAGTTACAACAGGAAGCTTGAATAAAATGGTAGTTTGGAAAATATCAGCTGAGCTCTATGGAGTTTAAGTACTTGGTCAGATGAGAGTTTACTGTGTACTTTACTGGCACATCAGCCAAAGCACATATAGTGGAGGGTCCCCTGTCTATGAGCAGAAAGACCTTCTCATGGACGGTTTTGCTAGAGGAGCAGGCACTGACTTGGGAACATGGCTTGTTCATCTTCTCTAGCAGTAAATGTAGCTCAAAACTAAATAAGATGGCTCTGTAACTGTGTAGTCCCTACATGATGATGCAGGAGCCTGTCCCTCACTGTCGACTGTTGGTAGGAATGTTCCCCAACTTCTTCATTACTTCCTTTAAGTTTGTATTTGATTTTTTATGAGGTACTATAGGTTTATTTGTGTGTGATGTACTAGGAGGTATTTCATTGTGTACTGAAGGAAGAATTCTTCATTTTGTATTGTCGTTTTAATCATGTAATGGGCCTCCATAGCAGAGTGCTACCTTCTACAAGAACAACAGGCACTTTTCTATACAAAGAAAAAGAAAATACAGGATGAGAAAGCCAGACTAGGGATCTGATATAAAGGCTTAGCTCACTTTTCTGGAAAATTTAGCAGGTGTAGGTACATGTGCATGTGTGTGTGCATAATTGTACACAGGAGTGGTTGTGGTCACTTTAGCATAAGTCTCCTAGAATATGTTCTTCTCTGCCTCCGTGTTTAAGAAGAAGCAATAATTAAAAATCATCATTGTCTCCAGGCACTTGGCTCCATTGGCATACCACCTGAACGACAAACAGGGGATGTGTTGTTCTATAATTACCCATTTCCAAATTCTCCAGTGAGACTGAATCCCAACAGCTATCCAGAAAGTTTTATCTCTTTCCCGTTATCCTGGAATGGGCTATAGTAATAACTGAGCCTACACTGGTGCAGTTTCCTCGCTCCTGGCCTCCTTAGAGATTAAAGATAGCTTTCACAGGAGCTTTCCTACCAGTGGGAGAAGCTTCATGACCACATCAGTCAGCATTTATATTAATAAATGGTTTTGTGGAGTCTGTACCTCATACAGACTTCAGTGCATCCCATATACCCCTGGGTGGAGAGCAAGACCCTACTGCAAGCTGTGAATACACAAATGAAACTTTTCTTCTTCCAGCTCCAAAAAAAGCTTCTTTCTTTCTGCTGGAAAAGCAGGTTTAGTGGCTTCTAGGCAAGTTTTTCTTGGAGATTCTACGGCACAGACAACAACTGCAACACTATAAAAAGATGTCAAGATAACAGCCTTTCAAAATAAAACCTGTCACTAATCCTAAGGGTAGATGTTTGGACAAGGAAAATGCTGACTTCCTCACACTGCTCCCTTAGCATCAGTAATCCGCAATAGAACAGGTAGTCCATGCTCTCTGTGATCCATACAGTTTTATCTGCTGAAAATTCACCATATACTGAAACTGTAGTATGGATGAAATTGCTAACAGTATAGGAGTTATAGAGAAAGAAAAATAAAGAAGTCAGCAGTACCATCATGTGTTTTTTCTTCTTGGGATTATGTTGGTTAGTGATATTCACATTTTCAAGTTTCTATTAATTTATATATATACATATATTAATGTATATGTATGTGCAAAGAAATTTGATGCATACATATAAGATGGAGGCACGAAAGGCCTAATTCCACATCACAGTTAAAGCTGCAAAGTTATTTCATGATCCATCAAGAATGACAGGAATAGCATTAAAGACACTAAGTTACATCTGGGTGTTTCTTATAGCCACCCTGAAATACACGTTAACCTAGCCTGTTAATTCACATTTTAAGATTTCTGCATAGAAGTGCTTCCAAAGCTGCATCATTTAGACTTTCCATTTAGCTTCCCCAGAGGGGACGTTGATGGCATATATCTGCTTCCCAAATTATTCTTTTTCATAAGAAGGCCATGGGCAGTTAGAGTATATAACGGGAATTGTGTAATGGGAGTTATGAGGGCTATAAAGCACC
This sequence comes from Fulmarus glacialis, assembly GCF_000690835.1. Taxonomy (NCBI): domain Eukaryota; kingdom Metazoa; phylum Chordata; class Aves; order Procellariiformes; family Procellariidae; genus Fulmarus; species Fulmarus glacialis. Next base: position 55,831 of record NW_009194598.1, on the reverse strand, counting down.
TCTAAACAAATTAGACCTTTAAAAAAAAAAAAAAAACACACAGAAAAAACCCAAAGAAACAAAAACCATTAGCCTCATTAATTTCATAGCATTCCTGAAATAACTGACAGGAGCAAAGGGACCGGCACTGATAAAGTATTGCCCTGATAAGGAGCTTAAAAGGCATGTTGCAGAGAGACCTGGAAACTGAATTTATCACTTTCTTCTTTGCAGTAGGAAGTGTGAAGCTGTTCTCTTTGCACTTGTGGCTAATTGCTATAGCCCTAAATTGAGGTTACGAGGAGTAAGGAAAAATATGCCCAAGAGGAGAGTCTGGACTGCAGAAAATAGAGGATGGAGAGAGAGAGAGAGAGAGAGAGAGAAATACACCGCCTGAATGCCAAACCCAGGGGAAGACATGGATGGAAACCCTGGCCCTAATGAAGTGCATTGGGTTTAAATGGCAAAGTTTTGATAGCAGGGGGGCTGCAGGGGTGGCTTCTGTGGGAAGACACGAGGAGCTGCCACCATGTTGGGCAGAGCCAGTTTCAGCTGGCTCCAAGATGGATTCACTGCTCTCCAAAGCTGAGCAAAAGAGCAACACTGGTGGTACGTCTGTGATAACATATGGAAGAAAGGGTAAAAAATGCCGTTTGGTAGCTGCGAGAAAGCGGAGTGAGAAAAATGTGAGAGAAACTACTCTGCAGACACCAAGGTCAGTGAAGAAAGAGCAGGAGGAGGTGCTCCAGGTGCTGGAGCAGAGCTTCCCTTGCATCCCATGGAGAATACCACGGTGAAACAGATTGTCCCCCTGCAGCCCATGGAGGACCACACTGGAGCAGATACCCACAGACACTGCAGCCTGTGGAAAGCCCACACCAGAGCAGGTTCCTGGCAGGAACTGCAGCCCACGAAGAGGAGTCCAGCAGGAGCAGGTTTTCTGGCAGGACCTGTGGCCCATGGGAGACCCATGCAGTAGCAGTCCATTCCTGAAGAACTGTACCCTATGGAAGGGACCCAGTTCTTGAAGAACTGCAGCCCATGGGAAAGATCCATATTGGAAAAGTTCATGGAGGACTGTATCCCATGGGAGGGACCTCATGCTGGAGCAGCGTAACAGCATGAGGAAGAATGAACGGCAGAGATTAAGTGTTATGGACTGACCGCAACTCCCGTCTCCTTGCACTGCTGAGGGGGAAGAATGAACGGCAGAGATTAAGTGTTACGGACTGACCACAACTCCCGTCTCCTTGCACTGCTGAGGCGGGGAGGAAGTGGAAGAGTCATGAGCGAAGTTGAGCCTGGAAAGAAGGGAGGAGTGGGTGGAAGGTGTTTTTAGATTTGTTTTTATTTCTCACTATCCTACTCTGTTATTAATTAGCAATACATTAAATTAATTTCCCCAAGTCGAGTCTGTTTTTCCTGTGAAGGTAAATGGTAAGTGATCTCCCTGTCTTTATCTCAACCTATGAGCTTTTCATTGTATTTTCTCTCCCTGTCTTGCTGAGGAGGGGGAGTGATAGAGCAGCTTGGAGGGCACCTGGTGACAAACCAAGGTCAATCCACCACACGAGGTCAGTAAAAATCTTGCCATTTGGTCCCCAGAGGCTGAGTCTTGGTGGCCAGAGAAGAAACAATCTGAAGGATAAATTGTCTATTTGAGTTAGCCCGTAAGAAAAGCCAGGCAGGTAGGAAGGCCCAACCTTCCTCCCCCTCTGAAGAGCCTCCTTATAAAGACAGGCCTGTGCATTCATTCAGTCCCTGCTTCCCACGTACACGAAGTGATCACAGAGGATGTCTGCACCGCTACACATTAAGACTACGTCCTAAGAGCAGACTTGCAATCCTTCCTCCTGCCCTGGAAGGGTTATTACTTCCTTACCTGGCCTTCTGGAGTTCCCCAAAGGGGAAGAATCCGCACATGTTTGAAGACTTTCTTGCAGTTCCTGCCCTGCAGCAGGTGGCAGGTGCCCTGCAGATAGAGGCAAGGCTGAGAGTGCTCCAGAAGGGTTGCACATTCTAGTGAAATTTGAATTTCACTGAAAGACCATTTGGCCCATAAACAGCAGTAGATGCCGGGTGCTGAGGGAAAAGCAAAAGGAGAAAGCAAGCATGGAGCCGTCTCTCCTCCAGCTACCAATGATCTGCAGCTCAGGAAATACCTGAGCCAGAGGCAGTTTCTGTATGTCTAGCAATCTTCAAGGTTCTCTTTATAGCCGACAGAAATAATTAGGCTTTTCTAAACCCTAATTATCTTACCATAAGGTAGCTATTTGAAATCAGTCAAATGAATGATTCCCTAGGAGGACTTCTTTCTTTCCTGCGAGTGTAAGGAGGAGAAGGTGAAAACTAGCTTGCATGCAGACATCTAACCTGCAGATGAAGCGAAGTGAGGTGAGATGACTGCTACAGCTGTAGGTGGGCAGTCAGCAGGGTGGAGGTAAACCTTCTTGGGACCTGAAATGTTTAAAACAGAGGGAACTCGCGGTGTAGCAATTGCTGATGGCCTGCCTACATAGGTGCAAAAAGTCAAGGACAATTTTATAGCCATCCTTGCCCTGAGCACATTGGAGGAAAACTGGTAAAAATAGGTACGTGTTGTCTAAGAAAAATACATAAAATATCTCTTTCTGTTAAGTAGGTGGAGAATAAATGGGGTTGTTTTAATACTTAAAGTTAGCCAGGGCAAGTCATTGGATTGGCAGAGTACCCAGTGAAGAGTACACAGCTGTGCTATTCCTTGAACTTTCAGGGGGGCATGATAGGGCTGTGTGTTTCATAATTCATCTGAGAGCTTGCCTGTGGCCAAGGCAGAGAAGAGATCAGACATCTTCAAACTCTTCTGTTCCATTAGTAGTTCCTCTGATCAGCACCGGTTTCCCTGCACTCCCTCCCTCTCTCTCGCTGTATACTTCATGTGATTTAAAGAGTAAAATTCCTGCTTCCTTAGCTCTGAGCTGCAGGGGGGCTCGCTTTCCCAGCCAAAGGATGCACAGTATGGGGGTATGCTTTGCCGATCTTTTCCTTTTGTATGGGTTTTGAAAACTGATGATGTGATTTTAGCAGATTTTCGCTTTAGGACCTTTCAGGGTCTGCTGTCTGGTGAGTTTTGTATTTGGGTGCTTTGAAAACAAATATTTGGAGCCAGGTGGCTTGTTGCAGAAAAAATGTTGATATAAAGGAGGAAAAAGAGCAATTATTTTAAAGTTTGCTTTCTCTCCTGTGGCTAATTCACCCAATTATAAGCTGATGACTGTTTGCTTGGTTCAGGAAATGGGTCAATGAAAGGTTTCCTACAGGCACAAAGAAAAACTTGCACTTACTTTAGATAAAGAAAAACAAGCAAAAAAAATAGGTAGTTACAGACTGTTCTGCCAGCAAAGTCTCAATAGAGAGAAGTCCAGAAAGATCACCATTGCTGTCCTCCAGAGATCTGTTGTCAAATAAGCTCTTGAGGTTTGAAACTATCCTTTTATTGTGTGTTTGGGAAATGCCTAGGATTCTGGATCCCCAACCCACATATGAACTTCTAGGTAGTTGCAATACAGGAAAAATATTATAACAAATCAAGTATCTGCATTCTTGTCGGACAACATAAGTAGGGTTCAATTAAATGAAGTGAGACTTTTGTTTGCCTTCAGCTTCGATTGGCAAAGCAGGACTAACTCGATTAGTCCAGAGGCAAATGCCACACTGGGGTGTGTGAATAGGATGAGTGGCTTTGAGTTGAATGCTTGTTCATATTTTCTTGGCTTCATTCAAACTTAAAAATCCAAAGCCATAAGAAAGAGCAAAAAATGAAAAGAATATTTCTCTGGCACAATTTAAAAGGCTTGGCCTGTTTTCAAATGAATGTAAGAAAACAATAATTTAAGCCAATACAGAGCTGAGCAGAGAAGGGACCAAATGTGAAGAGGCTGAGAAACAATGTGCTCCCTCGCCATGATTTCAGCTGCTACCTTTGCTCTCCCCTGTGCCACCTCTCACTCTCGAGACTCACAGGTCACTCCAGCTTGTCTCAAGTCTGTTCACCTCTGTAAAAGTCATGTGTACAAAATTAAACTCTTGTAGTTCATTAAAGCACACCAAGGTGAAGGTAACTGTAATTGTACCTAATTAACTTTTTTTTCCCTGTTCCTTAATAGTTGAGATTATGGATATTCTTTCCACAGTTTGCAGTAATGAGGCCTGAACTCTCACTTTCTTAAAAAAATAGGATATAATAAGGCAGCTGCTAGATGGTTTGCGGAAAAAAATACCTTCTTCCGGTTGTCTGTTTCTCTGCAGAAAATTCCACATTGCAGTGGAGGTGGGAGGGTTTCCTCTCCACAGCTATGCTCTGCAGACTAGACCCAAGTAGATCATGATGAAGCATCATAGAAATGGGTAGTTCAAGCAGGTGAATTTACTTAAAATTACTTAAAATCTACTGCATACACTTCAATGTGTCAAGAAGTCATAAGGAAATCCCAGAGCTACTGCAAAAAAAAAGTAAGCAAAGGAACCATAAAGGGTGTTAGCCAGTTGTTGCATCATTATTTCAGGGTCCACATAGACTAATCTTGTTAGGATAGCCCAAAGCACAGATATTTTTGTTATTTTTGTAAGTGTAGGCACACCCTACATCAGTGTGCCTGTCTCTTTTAATTCATCCACCATTGCTATCACAGGGTACCTGCTCCAGAACAACAGAAGCTCTGGGAGATGTTCCTCTGAGCTCAGTAACTGGCCAATTTAGATAGCTTGGCTTCTTCCTGATCCTCCTCAAGGTCTTTTAAGTGTAAACAAGATCGTTAAACTTTTAATTTGACATTTATTACCTTTAAATATTCATAAGCAATTGAATATTAAGGACACACCTACTGCAGAATTCAAGCCTGACTGAACCTCTCATTATGTGCATGTGAAAACCAAGGCATGAGCACGAGGCAGAGCTGTGGTATGTGTTGGGCAAATCCCTTTTGTGACTAATGAAATGGACTTCTCGTCTTCTGGAAGAGCTGAAGGGGCAGCTGGAGATCTGTCCTTCCCTAATAAGATTGTCTTGCGGTACACAGCTAAGAAACCTCTACGACCTAAGGAGTTCATTTAAATACTACTAAAACCATAAGATACTTTGTTGTGTTGTTGGTGGATTTCCAATGCACAGGGGTCTTTTGGCCAGCACAGAACTTAAACCATTCCACAGTCTGGAATGTGGGCATAGGAAGCTAAGTATAAACTGGAGCAGCCCTAAGGCTGCTCTAATTTGTGCTGGCAACCAAATGAATTGCTGGAGTGCAAGTGTGGCATAAAGCCTAATTTGCCTTCAACACATCCCCAAGCTCGCTATGCCAAATGCCATGATGAAATCAGGATGGAATCAAGGTCTCACTGTCGAAAGTACGTCTCTGGCTTTATTGCAACATTTTCTGTGTGATAGTATTTCTCTACTATGTTTTCTTATTACCACTCTTTTAGTGCCCTCATGTTATCTACCTGCTTAAGAAGTATTTTGCGTTCATTGTAAAACCAGCACTCACAGGCCCAATAGCATTGATTTTAAAAAAAAAAAAAAAAAAAAAAAAAAAGCTAATGCAAAAGGCTTTATTTCCCTTGGTTGGATGAAAAAAATACATGAAATAATATCCCCTAACTTTTTTTTTCCTCTGATGTGCAGGAGACTGCTTAAATAAGTGGAATGATATTCTATAGATTAGGAAATGTACGTTCTTAGCAGAGGAGAAGAGGTTGGATGCGTACTAGAGTGGGCATGTAAATTGAAAATGATTAATCCTGAAAGCTGAATCCAGCAACAACAGAAATTCAAAAATATTCCACTTTAAGAGTTGTTTGCTGTAATCAGATTACAGGATTCTCTGTAAGATTTCAAAACCTTTTGAAAGAAGCACTTCTGCAAATGAAGCTCTATAGAATCCTGGTAGGGAGGATCTTACAGGCAGCTATTTTGTTTTAGCACATAATTATATGTAATTTGTCTAAATATTTTGTTAATTGTTTAAGTTCTTAACATATTGCAGTGTGTGCGTTCCTTTTCAGTGCTTTCCCATTCACTTTTTAAATAAGACAGAAAATGTCATGTCTGGGTTCCTCTTTTAAATACACTCCTTTTGTACATGATAACCTGATTCCCTTGGCTTAAAACACCTCAAATTACAAAGCATGTGCATTTTTCAGGAAACACATACACCCCCACATGCAGAGTATATCAGATGAAATTGCTTTAAAATAATCCTATAATTTTTCCCAAGCAATGACAGATTTTCTTTTTAAAAAAGAAAAACTGTTCCCAGGAGACATTTTGATAAGAGCTTTAGGTTGATTACTTTTTATATCCTGTGTCCTGTTTGGCTGATAAGCTCCCAATCTCCATCCTTTCACATTGTTTTTATCTTCCTGTGCTGAATCCATCTACTCAATGTCATCTTTCAGTTGCCGGCGTGAAGGTGGCAGTGGAGGTGGGGGGAGAGGAAACATGAGAGTGGCACGGTCCAGCACCAAGTCAGAGATTAGGGGTCAGTCTGCCCACACAGATAACTGCTACACTCGCGGGAATTAAATTTGTTAATCTTTGGAATGCTGTTCGTCTTTCATTAATCATATAAGCTATAACAGAGTCTTTGATCTAAAGGCAGCATAGCCAGAAACCTCCTGCTTCTTTTGGCTCTGATCTATGAAATCTGAGTTGTTGGGAGGAATGCCCTCCTCCCTTCTTTTAAATCTGTCACCTAACCCTCTCCTACTCGATTTTCTGAGAAATGGGGTGGTTTCATGGCTAAGTCATTGCGCTGGAGTTTCAGCAGCCTGGATTTGGCCCTTGGCAAATGCTGTCTGCCACTGTCAGCAGAAAGGTGATTCTCCTGATTGACAGGTGTCTATTCACTACTGATCTCTACTGCACAGTATCTGGACTACTTTGTTTGGTAGGGTCACCTCCATCAACGTGGCTCTGCCAAAAACATGGTCTTCCTGAAAGACAATGGAAGTCCTGCCCTGGATTACACCAACCCCAATAAGCTTTGACACAGGCAGTGACTGGCTTCATTAGCGTTAAAGGATACTCAGATGTTTAGCAGGACCATGTTGTATGAGTACCTTATTAATTTCATCAAGCTGGTTCTTTTCCTAACCAGAAAGAAAAGGGGAAAAAACCCATGGTGATTGACTATGAGGTTTTACTATTTAATCTTTCGTAGGTTAGTACATCATGGCTTCCTTGGAGCACAATTAAAATTTGTTTGCTTGTCTGTATTTTGTAAATGTATGATATGAAAGGATTGTGAAATTGAATCACAGGATCTCAAACACCACTGGCACTCTGAGATGCAGTCATTATGCTGTTATGAATTGGGTGTGGATTATTGACACAACCAAAATACAGTTAAATTGGGTAGCTAATAAAAAAAAAAAAACCACCAGCCAACCTCATCATATGTGTACCTATGCCACAAAAACCCTGCAGGTAGTATCTTGGTAGAGCTTCACTGACTTCTGAGGGACTCAGAACTTCTTTCAAGGGATCATGCAGCTCATTCCAGCCCCATGGCTGATTCTGCTTCCTTGAAATATGCGGGTCGCAATACATATGGCAGGATGATAGAGTCAAGGAGATGGAGTGATAAGGAGTGGAGAAAAAGTAGCACAGAAACTTGTGGGAGTGTGAAGTAGCATGGAACATTTGTGGCAGCACCAAATGAACTGAGCTAGTGCCTTTCAACATATATGCTGAGATGGAAAATGGTATGAGACTGACTCAAGTCATCAGCTTCTGACACCCATAGTTCTCTCCACTCCTGCTTGTGCACTGTCTGTTATCTTCCTGAAAATTCAGGCTTGTCCTCGTCCAAGCTACCTCAATAGTCCTGTTCTAGTGGATCCCTCACAACGTGTCTTATTCCCCTCCTTTTCCTGCTATATTGCGTGTTCCACCAAAGGCAACCTCCCCAGTGTGAGAACGGCTATGCTACACGTCTATACCTTCAGCTCAAATGTATCGAATAAACTGCCTCCCTCCGAAGTAAAGAGGTACTGTGAGACATTACTGGCATTTGGCTAACTGAGAAGCAGAGAGACATTGTAATTTGCCCAGACTCACACAATTAGCAAAGAATTAAATCTTCTATGCCATGTTCCAAACTGTCCCCTTAAGTGTGAGCTATTCTTACCAAAGATTTTCTCTCCACTCTTTGCTGTATAGATAGAAGTGCTCCAGGCAGAATGAATCTTGATATTAAATTTCATATTTTGAACTATTTACTTTAAAGATTCACTTCTTTGATCATTTCAGCAGCTATAATAAATAAAGGCCCTTGCTAGAACACTGATTCATGGAAAATATATATATGTGCAGTCTCTTATATTTTCAAGTAATATAATAGCTATTAATTGTTGTTCTGTAAAGTAAGATTCATTCTTCACTATGAGTGGGACGGAATATGAGTTTCATTAAATCTTCTTTATTTCAGTGCAATACAACAAAAGCCAAGTTAAACTGCAGCTTTGAGAATTTCTGCAGATGGTACAAACGGAATATATAAGAACTTATTAAAAAAAGTCATGTTTCAAAAGTGTCAAAACATAATTCAACATGTTTAGAGTGTCCTTGTAGAATGACAGAGAGAGAGAAAATATAATCAATTGATTCATGATAGAGACAGAGTTGAGACCATCAGGTTTACACTTGGCTCTGCCACTGTTTTCTCCGAGTGACTTCTGGCCAAGCCATTTAGTCTCACCATGGCTCAGTTTCCCAGTTGTAAAACAAGGAGTAGTTGTGTGCCTACAGCACCCAGCTGTTGTGAAGATCATTTCTGCAAAATGCTTGGTTAAATGCAGGTGCATAAGAGTCCTGTAAGGTTGTCAGTGAGCTTTTTGCAGTTTGCCTGAATCAAGGAAAGACAAGATGATATGAAGAACAGAGGTGTTAAACATCCTTCCTGAGGGCTGATTCCATTCTGCTTCGTATGTTTATGGCACATTCAGATTTGGCAGAATCTAAGGGATGGGGTTTTTTTTAAATATCTGAAGTATATTCTTTAGTTGGGAAGAAAAGCTTCCAAAAATGTACAGAGCCACTGACTCAGTGTTTATTTCACCGAATCAACAGCCTAAAACCATGACTTTGGGATATGCATATTTCTCACCTCTGTTTTCTTTGGGATGCTGTGCTAGAGTATAAGACTTTCTCATGTAATCATTCACTATGAAATTTTTGATCATTTTATGAGATAAAGGTAAAGCCTGAGATGGGAAACTCGGAGCTGCTATAATAAAGAAATGTGAAAGGACAAAAAAAGGGGGAGAGATGAATAACGGGAAGGAGAAGAAAGGTACAAAAAGAAAGATGAAGAATAGAAAAGCTGTGATTGTGAAGGTGAAAATGCTTTCAAAAATTGGGGTAATTGATAAGATACGTTTGTTATTTATTTGGCTAATGCTTTATTCTTGGTCTTTGCACAAGCCTTTCATTGGCAACAGGGGCTGACTGACCCTCAGTGTCAGCATGGTTAGTTTTAATGCTATGTCACCCTGGTTCACAGGACACCAGTCCAGAAATATTATTCAGCCTTCTCTAGCAATCAGTTTAAAATTGCTGACAAAGAATAGTAAGTTCCATGAGTCAATGAAATGTATTGAATTCCACCTCTGTCTCCACTTTTAAAGGATGGAGTCAAGCATCCTGATTAAAATAATATTTTGAATGCTATGATTGAGGAAAAAATCTCCACTGTGAACATTTTGGAATGATAGAAAAGCCATCAGCCTAGGTTTAGATCCAAAGTACCCACAAACCAGGGCAATTCACCTGAATATATTAATCTATTCCTTATATTTACAATATCTTGGTAATCTTTTCTCCATATTTACATATGCAAGAGAACAAATCAAGTCATTCCTGTTTTGTAGCATAGTACATACACTTTTATTATAATTTTTATTTTGAAAAAAAAATTAGCTTTTTTTTCTTTCTGAATTTTCCACTTACCCTTTTTGCATACCACCTAGGTGGCTATCATGTCATTTTCAACTTCATGAAGAGGTAGAGCTCAGTATTCTGTTCATGGAAATGACAGCAACACCTAAATCTCTTCCTCCAGCAGCCTCCTTGTTAGACACTAGGAAATTCACTCAATCTCTTTTTCAGTCTGTTATAATACGTTGGATGATCAGAGGTGAAGCCTAGAGGATTACACCCAGAAAAGATTCAGGCACCTAATACCTCCCTTACACTGAATTTTAGTGCTGACATTCCAGTGAGCCCTCCAGAAATCAAATCAAATGACAAGCTGTCCTCGCTGCACAACGGAGAGTGGCACAGGAAAACCTGACTTGGGAAACTGCACCAAATCTGAGATTTCTCCAGCTGTTTCAGCACTTTGCCACACCCACAGTAATAAATCCATTTTACACATATATAGTACAGCCAGAAACACATCAATGTGACTCATAAAACCAGAACAGAAACTGGAACTGAGGGATCCTCTCTCCCACAAGGTGTTCATGTCACTGAGTGACAATCAAACCCTTCTTGCTTTACTTCTGGCCATCCAAAACTTGTTTTCTTCCTACCGGTTGGTCTACCTTCAGCAGGGAGACGTAGCACACCTGCGACAGCCTTGTCTGTACTCACAGCACTCTGCAGATCTATGAATTGCATTTCCCACAAGCTGAGAAGATCATTTAACCCAAGTTTCCCACTTGTTAAACCAAGTGGGAAAGCTGAAGTTGGACATCACCCTTGCTCACCCACTTGTCCACAGCCAAAGAAATAACTGAGATATTAAAGTGTGGGAGACAGTTTTGGCACCAAATCTCAGTCTCATATTGGCTCAGGCCAGCAATGACATGCTTAAGAGGCAGGATTTGAAATCTTCCATCAGGCTTTGTTTTTGGTTCATGCAAGCCTCCTTTGGCTCAAAGTTGTGAACTGTGTTATTATGGGCTGAACTCTGCCTGGCATCATTTGAGATTTTTTTTCTGTCAGACCTTTAAGATAGATAGAAGCTTTGAAAAGCCAATACCTGAAAAATAGCACAGTTAGTTGTTAATTCTTCTTAGCAAACTTACATTATTAGTGGTACTTGGGTTTTAATGCTTCTTCTCACGCTGATTATTTTTTCACTTCAGTCCCAGTAGTCAGTGAGCTGAAGTACTGAATGAAACACAAAACCAGAGGAATCCTGACGGAAAAAAAGAGTATATTCAACAGGGAAAAAAATGGAATCAGAAGTTAGTCTTTCCATGTGTTGGATACACTCCAGAATTATCACTGGAAGGAGAATGGGCCACTTCCATTAAGCCTACTGACAATGGAGCTAGAGAAGTGCCTGACTAAATACGGTTATGTGGCAAGCTGAGTTGTATGGAGACTGAGCAAATACAAAAACAAAGCAAAGCCCCAGGAGGTCATCTTAGAAAAATCCAGTGATTAAGAAAACAATTATCAGGAATGAAATACTGACATTACATTGCTCTTGAAAGCTGGATCAGAAAGAGAGATAGGAGATGTGTTCCTCATATATCAAAAGTATTAAAAGGGATTACGATTGTGACCTGTAGCTGAATACAGTCTTGTCCTCTAACACAAATGTGCAGACTCCTGGAAGTTAAACTGAAATGGCAGCAGGCTTGTTATTATTTGAATGAGTAAAGAGTTTTCATGGTACTGCCCTTAAAAGAGCATGGTATATAAGAAACACATGGTAAAGATTTGCTCTGAGCTGGATTGGAGTGCACGGCACTAATCTGTTGTGCTACAACAGCTGAGTTAGGGACATTCATTGATCAACTTTGTTGCATGAATCTGTGGAGTCTGAATCCGATCTCAGCGGGTTAATAGACACATTAAAATTGGAGTGGGGACCAACCCCTGTTGGTTCATTGTAAAATGATTTTCGTTGGTTACCTGTAGCAAGACAAATGCAGCTTCCTCTGCTTGACTTGCAAGGGATTTATGTTGACAAGGGAAGTATCTGACCAAAGGTCTAAATTCTGTCTTGCATCAAGATCCAGGAGGCAGAAGGTGAAAGCAGGCTGAGAAGGAAGTGTAAGGGCAGTAGGGAATCTTTTGAAGCACTGTCTGCAAAATTAAAATAAAGATTAATGCTTCTTATGACAGCCAGTGATGGCCTCTCAGGCGTATTGTTTGGAACGTGGTCCTATTTTACTGCATTTGCCCTCACACGTTCACATGGGTTTGGTCCCGTGTGGGATACCAGACTTCTTATCCTGATTTTACTATAACTGAAAATATTTCCCTCTCCAGCCTGTTCTGAGAATATTTTTATAGAAATTAAACACACTTAGAAAGAAATGTGTCCTTAATTAAGTCAGGATTCAGCCATTAGTCTGAAAATTAAATTATTTTAAAATATTGACATGCAACAGATACAACTGAAGTATTAATATGTTTACAAGTGGTTGTGGGTTTTACGTTTGTTCCAGGTATCTATAAGCACTACTGATACTAGGGACTGCATTTCCAAAACAACTAGTTATTTTGAGACCAAAATACTTCATAAATGCCACTATATTTTATCAGGGACAAAGAGGAGTTCTGAAAATCACCTTCTTCGGGTATCCAAGTCTGACTCCTGAAAACCGAACCATATAAGTTCATCAGTGTTTTGAAAATGTAACCTCAAGTAATGCAAGTCCTAGTTTTAAAGTCCCACTTTTTATCACTCGTTGAGATGCATCCTTTGTAAGAGAGACAGGGTGTAGCAAAGATAAAGCTAAACTGTTCCATGCTCCTCGAAACATTGTGGGATAGAATTAAACTGAAATCAGTTGTTGGTTCACTGAATGATAGGAAGACATTCAGCCTTGGGGGATTTTTTTTCCCTGCCTGTAGCCACATGAAATTTAAGTATCTTATCTAGTCGGAGGAGATAGAGAGAGAAATGTAACTCCACAGGATGGTATCTCAGGTTGGACTGAGTGGTTGTCTGTATGTAGCTATGTCTCTCCATTGGCCAGGTTGGATTAGATTATTTCTCTGATAAGTATTTTCAAAGACTTCAGGTCTGTTGCCTTGAGTTGCTGGTGGGGAAGTATCATAAGCTACCAGGCATAAAATTTGCCTCCCCTAACTTTAGATATCTACAATGTAGGTGACTGTATGTAAGCTGGTTGATTGGACTCCCTCCAGACTGAGTCAAGAAAAACAAGATAAAATTCATCTAACTTATTTCAGAAGTTTGTTTTAAGATGAAGCGATTCTGCTTCTGGAGGTATATTTCCTCTACGTGAAGTCAGAGAAGTACAAAGGAAGCCCAAGTTGGCTAACTCAGATGAAGACATCTACACATTGCAGAAGTTTGTGTTTGGGCAAATATTCCTCCTCCGTAACTGTATCTATGTTCTTTAGATAGCAGACTACAATAGCTTCCCTACCTTTAAATGCAAAAGTTAAATAACTTGTAAACTGTGCTTGTTTTGGTAGATCAATAAAGCTGTTATCCCTTGTGTAAATGCTTTATCATGTAATTTTTAAATTCATGCTATTTGTTCAATAGATTGTAACATATCCTTGTACATTACAAGGATACACTCATTACAACCCACGTCTATATTGAAGTGTATGTAAGTACACAATACCCAACATACAGGCACAGCTCTGGTTTGACATACAAACAGTGTGAATTCTGTATGTCACCACTTTGTAAAATGTGATTTAATCAGAGCATTTTTTAACAATGAGAAATATTCCTAACAAACACCTGTAGCCAATGTCTCAGAGATATTTCTTCAATGTTTTCATGCCAATATGAAGGAAGAAGAGGTATGGTATTTCTTGTACACGGCACCAAGTATAGAATAAGGAAACAGAGTTGATTATATCTTCATTCAAAATTATTTTTCCTAATTGTTCCTACTGCTGTCCCAAGCCTCAAAGGTAAACCAAATATCAGGAACATTTATATAAAAACATCTCTAGATGCTCTGCTTGACAAAGTGGCCATGTAAACTGGGGCACTCACTATCACCAACATAACAATAGTGGAAAACCATAAGAATGTTTTTTAGATGAGCTGTTTTCAGTGTAGTCTATAGAAAACCACTTTGAGGTGAAGTTCTGGCTTCACAAAAATGATCTAACCATTACTGAGGTCAATGGGGCCAAGTTCCCTGTCTCTGAAATTGGAAGACCATTAATGAATGTGTTAGTTAATGTTTGCTTAGGGCTTTGGAGAAGCAGTGTACCCCCAAGTGCTCATTAACATCATCATTAACAAACATCAGAGCTTGTGTCCCCACTCCTCGCCATGGGATGCACAGCCGCTCTCACTTTTCATCCATCAACTGTAATCTCTGCACCATCCTCCGGGTCATCCGAGTTGTCCAGCAGCAGCACTTCCATCTAATAAAATTAATTCTCCTGTGGTAGATATTAATCAAAATCCTTCTGCCACTCTTATATCAAACTTCAAATACATTTTAATCTGCTTTTGCTTCTTATACTGTAGCGGGGAGGGGAGGGATAAGATTAAAGAAAAAACCAAACTGTGCAGAAAAGGGGCACAAGCGAATCAAATTCTGTAGTGGTGGGTAATAATTATTGTAGTAAAATGTATTCCTAGATGAACTGCAAGTTTAAACATTAGGCTTTGGCATAAGTACAAGCCTCTGCAGCCACGTTCCTGAACTCCTAAGAATGAAGCTCTTTGAAGGTGCTCAGGAAGCCCTTAGCTGGAGCAACGCTAGCGGGAGCTGCACGACGCGCCAGCATTTCCCCCAGCACCTCCATCTCTTTTGATACCGCTTTGGGTCTCGTGAGGTATTTAAGTGAAAAGTGCTGGGATGGAGATGACACAGTAAAACAGAAGGACGGAAAGAGAGAGCGTGCCAAGCTCTAGGGAGTATATAAATATATTATAAAGCCCTGGAACACTCAATAATTAATCCTTCGCAAGAAGTCTCTCTCACTTTCTCTCTTTTTTTCTTTTTTTTTTTTTTCCACTATGGAAAGAACAACAAAACAAAGGCTGAGGAATTCCCTTCCCCCACTAAACTCGGTCACTAAAACGAAAAAGAGTTTAGTTTAACCCTTGATATACATAAAGTTATCTTATCTGCTATTTGCTTACACATCTTCTCCCTCTGTTCCCAAACTGCTCCTCGTTTCCTTTGCAGCTTTTTTTAACCCATGACAGCACACCGATTTGCCTCCTACTTTCTGGTTTCCCTCACATTGTGCTGCTCAGGTTTTTAATCAGAATTTCTGGAGCAATCCCAAACGCCGCTTGTCTTTGTTTCCTCGTGCAGTTTAACTTCTGCAGCGGCTCTCGCTTTCAGCGATGTGTGCCGCGGGTGATGGCTGCATCATCCTTCTTTGCTGCTGAACGGTCCGGGTTGTCTCATTTTCTGTTCTCCGTCTTGGGCTTCGTCCTCTTAATTTAACTGTGAGGTGATAAGGCTGCAGGATGTGTCTTAATGTAGCTGCTCCCAAGGCAGACCCAGACGAGCCGATGCGGTTATCTGATACCGGGAGATTTGTCAACGGCGATGCAGCGGCGAGATAACGGTGTTCGGTGTCCCTGGGCTGGCACTGGCTCGTCTTCTGCTGGTCCGTGCTGGCTAACTGGAGATGCAGATTTGGGAATTTGGTTTGTTTTTTAGAGATCTGTCTCTTGTGATGAAATATAGTCACCCCTTCCCAGGAACCGCTTGCTTAGGCCTCCTAATTTTCCTCCTATGTTTTTTCTCAAGTAGCATGTTTGCACACACGTGCACCTGCAGAAAGAGTTGCTGATAGTTTAATCAAATGTACAGATAATGGAGCAGCTCTGTTAACTATCAGAGCACCCTTCTGAAAATAAGGTCCTCTTAATATTGACAGTGTTTATAATTTCCTTTACATTAGAAAAATGCCCTGAATTAAGTCTCTCTTGTGTTGGGCAATGAGAATAAAACACAGCCCTTGACCTGAAAAAAAAGATCTTTGCAGGCTGAATAAATAAAACGCAAAAGAGGCAGGAGGAACTCCTGCAGAAATGAGCAGAAAGAAGAATGTTTTCAAATGTCATGTTAGATTTACAACCCTGGTACCTCTCATTTTTGCTCAGTCTTTGTTGAATCTGCTTTCCTTTTGTTTGTTCGTGGGCATATTCTATTGTGTGTTCTCAGCTGATTCAGGGTTTGGAGGGAAGGCTGAAATCCACGGAGTTATTTTAGGACACAAATTCATGATGGTTAATGGAAAAGGGGAACTGGGCTTCAGTTATTACTCAGTTTTGTCTTCACGATGGTCCTGTGATATGGCTATGTCAATATTACATTTGCTAAATAAAAGCCTATGCATCTGAAGCTATTTAAATACAATTTGCTGTTGGTGGAAACGGAGAGAAATTGCACACAGTGTCTTAAGATGATTTGATGTCTTTAATAATCTCATCTGAAGACCAAAAGGCAAGGGATGACTTTTGATTTATAAGTGTCTTAATAAAATAAAATAAAATAAAATAAATCCAGAAAAGCCTACTATTGTTACACAACACTTGGAGCAGGAGTTACCACCCTTCTCTTCCATCTCAAATCAGCCTGTCCAATTAGTGATACTGAAAGGAATGCCTTTTTATTTTGCCCGCACAACATGAATTTATACATAAAGCCTGGTAATAACTAAAGATTTTCTTCCTTTTAGTGATGCTAACACTGAGTATAAACATTACCTTCATTGTCAGGCAACGGAAAAGTAAGTTAAGTACAAGCTGATGCATTAGTTTATTCAAAACTGATCATAACATAATGGTATTTACTATTAACTGAGGTATTTCCATAGATAATTTTTCTGAAAGAGCATGTAATGATCCTAGGTTTTACTTGGTTCACACTCCTTGCCTCATCTTCCCCATCCATAAAACATTTCTAATGACTCCTACAGTTTTTTTGTGAAGTACTTGGCTATTTAGTGATGAAAAGCACTAATAAAAAAGGGGTAATAGGAACAGAGCATAGGACCTAAATTTAAAGAAATTCAGAGATGAACAAAAAATATTGCCACTGATTGCCTTACAACAAATCCTTCAGGAAGTAAATGCAGTGTGAAAGAAATTTAAATCACTGAGTTGAAAATTCAACCTTATCCAAAATGGTTATGTCTGACTGAGAGCGTTGCCTTTTTTTCTCACAGCGATAGTACGGTCAGCCCTGTAAAATGTGCATCGTTGGCCAAAAAGTCTTTGTTAAACCATGTAATGATGCAATTAATGTTGCAAGTGGCACCTTGACTCCACTAATTATTCAGGACATGGCAAGAGGCAGAAAAACAGGGAACTGTCATAAGTCAGAAGGAGAGCTGGAGCGATGTGTAATCCTTGTTTTTACCAACATAAGCTCTTTAGGGATTAGGGATTGTTATCATATTTGCGTCTTGTTAAACTGAGTACCTTGGCTTGCTGAATAAATAATAAAATAATTAAGAACAGCGAGCGTATAAAACATGAAGAAGAGCAGAAAATGTGGAAAGTAAAGGTGAGATTGTTTTGTTATTCAGTCACAGTTATAGTCTTGTGGAAATTGTGAGGTTTTACGGTTTTCATATATGCAAACGAAAGTTAAATGTTTGATTTGGGCCACCAAGGATGATTTCCCTAGTCCTGTGTATTCAGCTGAGCGAATGAATGAAATAAATGTGTGAATGTTTGTCAAATTAAGTTTGGACCTAATGAGAGAGAAAGCTGATCATCATGCTCGAGAGAGGGCAAAGGATGTAGACTCCAAAACATGATGGAAAAAGAAAAAATTATGTTCTGCTTCATACCCAGCCTTTATCACTGCACGATCTGAGTGCTTTCCAGTAGCGCATTAAGCAGCATGACTAACATCTGTCACATCAAGATCTGTTCTCCCTGTCACTTTTTCCATCACCACCACTCCCCTTGAAAAGTGGGAGCATTTGATGTGCAGGAGACAGTTTCATTTTGGTAGGTTTTGGGAGGGGGTTTTATGTGCCTTTTTTCTTTTTTTTTTTTTTTTTTAACGCTCAGACAGTTCTCTGTTTAGGTTGGAGAGTGCAGTGGATTCACATTTGAAACAGAGATGATAAGGTCTGCAGAAATCCTGCAGGGGTTTGTTAACCTCTCACACACTCATCAGTTCCTAAAGGTAGAAGGTTTCTCTGCGGACTTTTAGAGGAAAGGGCAGATGGGAGGACTCTATGGGAGGGTGTTACCCACAGGTTGAATCACAGAAGTGTTAGAAACCGGAAAATCCCATTGGTAGGGTCATGCAAGGACTTTGGGGCGACTCTAAGGATGGGTCAAACCTTGAGCTTCAAACTTAGCCCTTAAGTCTCATACAAGTCAAGAAGAGTTTTGCTGCAGGAGGAACAGACGGGGGATTTCACAATTTGGCCTTGCTAATGATAGCATTGATAAAACTCCAAGGTTTGTAGGTATTGATTCTGCTATACTCTGTTCTCCACAGATGATAGTGCTGATGCTGCTTTGAACTGCATTGGTATTCATGAAGTTATTTCTCATTTTAACACTGAGATAACTGGGAGCAGGACCAGGACATCTGGGTTTCAGATTTTCTCTCAAATGTGGTTGTTCGGATTTGTGTTGTTGTTCTTTAAAAAGAACAAAATATATTCAGCCAGACTGCAAAAGAGAAAATAATCAATTCCAGTGATTTTTAATGGTTTTTTTTTATTTAAGAATCACTAACGTCTTCAGTTGGAGATATTTCTCTCTAAGCTATGTCACCTATTTGTATTTCACTTGTTTTCTCTCAGTTTTCTTTTGCAGATCTGTTAGAACTTGCCTACAGATCCCATTGTGGTCTGTGGACTGGTGTTGAAAAACATTGATCTGTCTAAATTAAGACTTGTATAGAGATTTCACAGGCAAGAGATTCACTGTAACTGTCATGATTCTGTTGAAAATTTTGCTTTATTTGATCTTTTTTTTTTTTTTGTAATTTGCACCTTCAGAAATTAGGACTTCATGTGAAGACCTGAGCTTTTAGTTATGTACAAAAGGGAAATTTGAAAATATGACCCCAGTACAGCCTTTTAATAACTTGTTGATATTTTCAGGAGATCAATTAATGATTTTAGAATATGCAGCGTTAATCATACTATAGGTATTTGGAGCAGTTATAAGGAGAACGATGCTGCTTCCCCTCTCCCCTTCCAGGACTACCAGGAAGGTTTGGGATGAGTAAAGCAGAAAGAGTAGGTGACGGTATTGGCACAGAAATAGAGACATGAGTTGGAGGCATCCAGGAGCCCAGGGCATATCCCATGGTTCTGGTCCTCCAACCCCTTCCAGGGTATGTGACTTAACCCCTCATTATTACTGATATCAGGCTTGAAACTCAGAATGTGTTAAGGTGAAGAATGGAAAATTAATTGACATAGTGAATGATGAAGACTCAAATTGAAATGGTGAAGGGAAGAGGGATATATAGTGAGCTGCTGCAATATCAGTGGGCTGGCAGATAGTAGGTTAGAGAAGCACATAATTATCTCTCATTGGGCATTTTGGTTGGAGAGGGAAAGGTGGCTACACCATCTGGCAGATTTCTGTGATTTAGTCCCAGCTGGTTCTTCTAGTGAGGGCTCCCAAAGAGACTAGAAAGCTGGCCTTGTTCGCTAGAAAATGTTGTGAGTTGGCTCGTATGCTCAAAGTCAGAAGAGACTGTTCAAAAAGCAAAATTTTGGAGGCTCACACAGAAAATTTTAATAACTTTCAGGCCAAATCTCATGACTTTGACAGTTCAGCTCATCAGTTCTGGAGTTCTTGCGATTGCTAGTCTTCCTGCCCTGGAAAGGCTTAAACACTGCTGTGCACTGAATAAAGCCCTACAGACATTATGCCGTGTATAGACTTAAACATGTTTGTGACTCTTTGGAGAACTGATGTCTTACACTATAAAGTCTTTAACAGAGGTGCCAAAAGTTCAAACGAGATCATTTGTTTATATGTTTATGTGGAGAGAATACTGAAAAAATGCATTGTAAAGCATATGTTTCCATTATTTCAGTTATTATTTTTTATGTAGAATTTTTCTATCCATGGTTGTATCTGATTCTTGTCATGTCAATGTGGTGGAATAAGGGCTCATCCTCCTTTGAAAAAGTAGTAACCAAGTTTCATTGTCTGTGTGGTTAACACTCAACGACCACCTTCCCAGTTCAGTTCCTGTAACTTCCACTTCACTTTTAGCCCCCTTTAACTCTATCCAAGCTGCAGCAAATAAAGCAGTTGTCATTGCTTCTTCTCCCTTCTCTTTTCATCCTTAAAATCATCTGCAGGATCTGGTTGCTTTGCATCAATTTGAAGCACGTTGTTCAGGAGCCCACATAGCCCTCCCTGGCAGCACCTCACTTCAGCTCATGTTATTTCACGTGTGCTGTCTCTCGCACCTAGCTTCACTCGCATCTCACAGCAAGCTTCAGGCAGTGCATCTCCCTCTCCTTTTTCATTTGCCTCCTTTCAGGCTCGGTGCTCCTAAGAAGCGATCACCCTCCCTCTTAACAATCCTCCTTCAGTCACTGTTGATGTGGTAATAATTCACTAATGCAAAAGCTGAATATATAAATTGAGGATTAAAAAAGATTAAGAACAGCGGCATAATTAAATCAAACCTGTGATCTCTTGTTTCTCTTACCCTTTCCTCTCCCATTTCTCCAAGAGCCACTCAGATCCCTACTCTCGCATTGCACGTTAGGATTCAGTATGACAGCGGTAGGGCTGTGTACGTGTGTGTGTGTTGCGGGGGAACGGTCAGAAATACAGGCTCAAGCCCTAAGATCTAGAACCTGGAAACTGATCTATAAGGACTGTCCTTTTTACACCCTAAGAAAATTGTGACAGTGCCTTCTCACTTAGAGTGCCCAAATTGCTGTTGAATAAGAGTCATTGCTTGTCCATCTGTTCGCTTTTTTTTTAATTAGTTAGACTGACAAGAAGCTGCCTGCCACATTTTTTGTGGAATTCATTCTATTTAGCATGGGTTGGCTGCAAAGCAACTCCCTGCTTCAGTCAGATGGAGAGACCTGGCAGATGGGACATCTTTCAAGGTCATTTGTGCATGTGTCTGTGGGTATAGGCGGCCAGAATAACCTTCACTGTGTCACTTTTATTTAAACACTTTTTTCCCCCTTTGGCTGTAATATATTGAAAATACTACAACTTAAAAATATTCTGCAAATATAAACTCATTTTCATAGCCTTGACATCTTTTAAATATGTCATCAAAGTTTATTTTGCTAGCAATACAACCATAAAATGTGATAATTTATGGAAGCAGTGGTGTCAGTGTATGAAATTAAGGAACAAGTGGTGACTGGAATCAACTAGAGAACCAACTAGTAGCAAAGACCCCAATTTTTACCATTTGCAATCCCGTCAAGCTCTACCCTTAGGCTCTGACACAACAGCAGCAGCTACTCAGTAAAGTCGAGACATCAGCTGGCCTGGGAATGGCCAGTCTGCCCAGAGGCTTTCCTCTTAGATTGCCCTACATTGATACAATTCTTCCTTTATGCAAGATGTTTATTAGAGTGAAGTTTTCCACTTGACTCTACCAAATTTTATGTCCTTGGTGAGGAACACTGGGTGGTTTACAACCTGGGATCCTTCGCCATCCGCCTTTAGTGACTGCCCAGACTTCTTTGAACTACACAGGGTCCTTTCAGGGAGTCAGCAGAAGAATCCTTTGAATACCTACAAAATACATGAATGTGATGGTGCACGTATGTACACGTTTATTCATGCTCCCATAGCACGTTTGTACACACATGCTCTACAAAAAGGAAAAAAGATAGTAATTACTTGTGAAATATATAGCAAGTATAGAAGCAGAACACCTTTTCCATTCAGAGCCAACCATGAAAGAATGCAAAACACATTCAGTTTATGTGACTGAGCAGAAAGCTGATAGATCATCATTTTTCTGAAGTGCAGATGTAAGTAAAAGTTATAAAGATAAAGATTGTATCATCTTCAGTCTCTGAGAGGGAGTCCAGTTGCAGCTGACCTGGAAATCCCAGGGTGATTCTGTGTGTCCCCTGGAAGGTCAAAATCTTTTGTGCTATTTTCGTCTTGCAAAATAATACAGTATTTCATTTTAATGTGGTGGCTTATGTCTGAAACAAAAAGCGTCAACATATTTGTTCATTCTTAAAAGCGTTTTCAACAACTTTACTGAAAGCCTGTTTGCAGTATTTGAAACTACTATAGCAGGTTCTATATATACAATGTCAGTCCTTTTTTGCTATTCTGTTTTTAAATCATACCCATCATTTTTGAATCCGTTTTTAACACATCAAAACAAGAAAACCCAAATCTAATCAAATGGATTACTGAGGATTAACTAAAGTGGATAAGCACCTTTTTGTGGGTTCATAATCACTTCTAGTTGCACAATATACCTATTATGCCATACAAAAATAATTTATTCATACTTAGAGAGTTGTATAAGCTTTTGTCTGAGCATTTTCCTTCTATCCAACAAGAAAAAAGGATCACACGTTACTGCTCAGTAAAACTTGTTTTTGTCACAGTAGATGAATGAATAGAGTAATGGATTATTTTAACATTACTAATAGTCAGTTACAGGCCTGAAAAAAAATCTGTGTAGGAGAGATATCATTTTAGGACATATAAGAATTAAAAAATGAAATTACTTATGTGTACACATATATATTCATACACATGCACACACACATATGTACACATCAGATGAATCTTTATTTTCCTTTTTGTCTTCCAAACAAATAGTGGAGAAAACAAATGTTTACATTTGAAATATTTCTGATAATGCTGAAAACTCCATAACTACAAACATCTACAATTGTTGAACAATTGAGTGTTGCTATGTTCTTCAAAGAAAGTTTTAGCTACAACTGGACTTGTTTTGGATACCTCAGCCTGTAAGAATAATGGCGATATAAAATCTGACATAATCTCTATGCTTCTCTAAAGTTCATTCTGTACATGTAGCTTGAGATGGGCTTTCTTCTAGACTACAAAAACAAGCTGAGTGTAGCAGATGATTAACATATTTCTAATCACCACTTTTTACTGACTAAAGGTGAAAATTGTATTATTTGAAAATGTGTTATCTGCTATGGTTAAACAATACATTTTCAAGATGTACTAATCCCTGTCAATGTTAAATGGATGATGATGAAAAAAAGTGAGCATCAACACATCAGGTAGTTTTCTGAATAGATGTGTTTTTCTAGCCTGGGCTGAATCATTAGGTATAAACCATTCCATATCTCAGTAAAAGAAAAGGAGCTGAATGGTAATTTTTAAAGACGCAAAAGAGTTGTGAATGAGAATCAGTATGATCCTCTGCTCTGACTTTCCAATGTGAAGACAAGGGGCAAGTCATCCACCATGTGGGTGGTGGGAGAGCTGAGCATCTCCTCCCTAAGCCTTGTGTGACTTGGGAGGACCCCAGGCAAGGCACTGGGACAGGCAACTGCCACTGCACACACTCAGACAGCAGAGGTGGGGGTGGAAAGAGGCACAAGTCCCTTGGCTTTCTCACGGTGTAGAAGGTTCTCACCCACTGCAGGAATCTGTGGGTTGAGGCCAGCTATGTTCTTGGATGATTAGCTGTGTCTGGAGCCCCAGGTAAAGGACTTGGAGGGAATCCACAGTCCTGTGCTGGGGGAATGGATGGGCTGCCAGAGCTTCAGCAGCAGTAAGGACACCCTCAGTTCCTCCCTGCTACATCGTTCAGTGATATAGTTGTCCACAGGGGACCTGACGCTCTGGTAGATCTCCTCCAGCTTTGTGTTATCCCGTAGCATAGCACTTAGTGCCAATTCTACAACCTCTGCCTGCATGTCTTTTGTTTTTCAAATGGGTATGCTGTAGCTCAGTCTTAAGCAGTTTAACTGATGAGGAACTAAGATGAAATGTAGATACGCTCTGAGGAGCTAATCATGCTAATGGTTTAGCCTGAATTTATCTAGTTTCATCTTCCAAACACTGGCTGGTACACTTTGTTTGTTTTTACTTCATCTAAATTAAAGATCAGTTTACAGTCAGAAAGCTCTTCCTTCTCTAAGTGCATATAACCCATGACCAGGTCAACTCTTGGTCATCTACAAGTATACTAAATAGATTGGGAAACTATGATTTCCCCTTAAAGGCATGTTCCCTATCCTAGATTATCCTTTTAAGATAATTTCCAAAATCTTTCTTAATTAATATCTTTTTTGTAAGTGTGATTGCTGGAAACAGTCCAGGAAAAACCTCACAAGTCCTATTACTAATAGCATTTCTATACTCTAACTCGATGCTTAAGCACCCAAAGATTTTATTCACATTCTTTGTTACAGCATCGCATGTTTTTTACTTTCTTTTTTGTCAGTTGGTTATTCAGGAAGAAGCCTTAGATCTTGTTTCAGCATAACATATCGCTGCCTTTTAAGTACGGTCTGTACCTCTGATTCCTAGATGAAGGACCTTGCGTTTGTTTGAATTGAAATGCACTTTTTATTAAAGGAGTCACTCTTAACAGAATACTCACAAGGTCAGGGTATCTAAGACCCTCCCTCTCTCTCAGTCTGCTGATTTTTATCCATAATGAAACTGAATGAGTGGGAGATGAGCTTTAATGGCTTTTTAGTAACTTCTTAAATTCATTTCACTATGTTTAAACAAGAGCTAAACTTCATTTCCTCTCCCTGGAATGATGTAATCAGACTGTCGAGTCTACAACTTGTTTTGATGGTAGATAGTCCTTGATTATTATTAACGCAAAGGGTTTAATATCCCCCCGAGCCAGAGCCAACCTGCATGAAACGAATGTTCCCTGGCTATAATATCAGGAAAGCAAACTAAGCTGGCCTCCTCATTGTTAATTTGGAAAAGAAAACAAAAAGACTTGCAGCTGGCCACAAATTTCTCATTTATACCCCAAGCAATGTTTGAATGTTGTGTTTCTTTTCTTTTTATTAAAGTGTAAGTGTGACCTGTTAAAACTCCCCTCAAACTTCCTTTGAAACGTATTTATCTTTTGAGGAAGGTTTTTTTCATAATAAAAATATTATCCAGAGGAAGCAGAGTTACATGCATTCAACAAATTTACAAGGTGATATTGTTAACATAGATTTTACTACCAGAGGTCTTGCCAAGGACCATACCTTTTCTCCCTGATTATATGATTTCCTCTTTGTTGGTTCAGCACACTCCAGTCCGTTCTTCCTTCTGGTCTCTCCGCAGCCCATTTCTCATGCTCTTGGTCTGCTGCGTGAGCTCCCATTTCAGGCGATATAAAGCCTGCCACAGGCCATGTGCTCAGTACTTTCCTGCTCTATGAAGTGACTGCCCATGTTGGCACCTGAATCTACAGGGACGTAAGTCTCTCTTTTTTCTCCTCAGCGCATCCAGTTTCTGCACAGTTAATGTTTCCAGAATAAAACCCCATCTTTGTTCCCACTGCAGTCAGTCCTTGCCCTAAGGCACAGAGGAAAGTGCTTAGGATGGTGCACCAGATTTTCCAGAAGACCAGAATAGACACCATGGCTGGTCATCACTTACAGAGTCTTCCCTTACTTATTGTGTGGCAGAAGGTTTCACCAACACATTCAGGATTTTATCTGTGGGTTGCTTGGAGAGAGTGTAGATGCTGTCATATATCCAGTAGGACATATAGGAAGTACACAGTGGAGTTAAGGGCTTGCTGGTTTTAGAGAATCATAGAGAAGACCACCACAGGCTTGGAGTAGAGAGGCTGGTGTGTCAACGGTGTAAACGTGCTAACAAGTCCGTACTGTTTGGCTGACACGAACCAGAGAGAGCTCTGCTACAGCAGCTCTGCTAACTTGGCTGGGGGGCTGTTACCTTACCAGACTCTAACTGCTTAATCATTACTCCTTGTCTAGGGGCTGCTTCCACGCAACCCAAGCAGATGGACTGCTTTGATATCAGTTTGGAGATGACTACATTTTGTTCCCCTATGAAATATTTTTAGAAGACTCTTGCAATTTATTTTTCAGTTCTCACTTACTACTTTTCCATCCCTCACCATTTTTCTCTTTCCTTCCTCATGCATTCTGCGTCATGCCTTACTTTGGAAAGAACTGCTTTAATACATTACACTCATTATCCAGCACCTCCACAAAGAACAAAAGGAAGGCTACGTGCTGAAAGAGGGAGGATGCATACAAAAGGAGCTCAACATATTTCTGTATTATACTTAAAGTTATTAAAATATTTCTGTATCCAACACTGACATTCTGTATCTTTGCAACAGCTGCAGAGTCAGAAGAAAACTTGAAGCTTTACTTACAGTCCTCCAGGGAACAGCAGCTACTCAAGGCCATAAATGCCTTATTGCTATCAACATGGTTTCTCCTGCTTTCAGGGTTTTTCTGAATTGTATAAATAAGGATCAATGCTGAAAAAGGCTATGTATCTTCAGTAGTCATTGACTCTTGTTGAACTGAGAGCCCTTGGGTCCTTGCAGGATCCAGTTACTCACTGATCATTAAGCTGATAACAACTGCCTTTTCTTAGAGTTGGTCATTTTTCTTGTAGTGCTGACCCTCCAGAAAAAAAGAAATAAAACAAACAACAACAACAACAACAACAACAAAAACCAAACCAAAAATCAACCAAAAAAAAAAAAAACCCAGAGAAAAATAGGGATAATTAATCTCAAAGGAAAGAAATATAGGGCTAGATTTCTTTCCTGTGACTCCTCATTATTCATAATTTAAATAT
Source organism: Fulmarus glacialis (assembly GCF_000690835.1). NCBI lineage: Eukaryota > Metazoa > Chordata > Aves > Procellariiformes > Procellariidae > Fulmarus > Fulmarus glacialis. Next base: position 29,153 of record NW_009194598.1, on the reverse strand, counting down.
TTGGAGTGTTTTGGATAGGAGTACATAAACAATGGGTAATAAGAAGGCAGAAGATGAGAATTGGCATGGCACTTCTTCACTGAACAGGTCAGAAGTTCATGTAATGTGCAGATCTGTTCATCTCCATACATAGAAGACAGACTTTCCCATAATAGGCAGTAAGACACAAGACTCTAAAACCTGATCTGCAGAGATGTATACATATATATATATTTTTTTTTTTTTTTTTTCCAGAGATCTTATCGAAAAGTCATCTCCCTTTTCTGCTGAATCCAGTATCAGAGTGTAGTCCATGGTAGCACCTAGCTACGTGTTTTTGAGGTGAAAGCATTTTCACCTTTCAGTATTTGCTCTGAAGATTTGATAGGGCAAGAATTGGGAAAGAGGACCTTGCCATTTTGAAGACCTTTTGTTTTGGATATACTCAGGTCAGAGAGCTTTGACTTGCCATAGAGATAATAAACTGGAATCTGGACTTGGACTCCCACAGTCAACTGAAAATTTCTCAGAGCCTTATCCAGGCTCATCTCCCAAGACTAGAAAATCTCAGTTTCCAGGCTATGTCATGTCAACCTCTAATACTAATACTCTAATACTTTTTCCATGAGTGAAGTTAGCTTAAAATCATCAAAAAGCATATTCTGTTGCATGGGATTGTTCCACCAATTTTCTCTTCATCATTTACCTGTTATAAATTCTGACGTTTCCAGAAAATTCACTTCTATTTTTTCCCTTCTAATTCCACCTCATTTCTACTCTGTGCAGTGGCTAAATATTCCTTTTCCTCTTCTTTTTCACACATTTTGAACATTTGCCATTGATTAGCATGTCTTTGTCCTTCATCAAGATCCCGTTGAAACCTCTGCAAAACCTCCCATAAAAGTCACAAAGAGCCAACACAGTGCCTTAGTCATCACTTTCCCAAGTTATTCAGAGGCTGTTTCCTCCCAGATCAGTCCTCCTACCTCTTTAATTGTTTGAGTCGATGCCTCTTAAGTGCCTCCAGCTCTTTCTGATAATGAGGTGTTTCAGCTGAACACCTTTCCAGATGTTGTATCACTGACACCAGGTACAAAGGGGAGGTTGTTACCACCTTATGCAGAAACATGGTGGTAATTCTGTTTATGCACTCCGGAATAAAGTTTTAATAGTTTTTTTTGGAGGGTGGGTTTTTTTTGATCTTTTTTTTTTTTTTTCCCCTGTTATGTATCAGTTGCAAATTTATGTCTAATTTGCAGGTTAGAAATGAGCAAATGGCTTGAGCACTTTTTCAGCAGTTGTAACCTGCCATCTGAGGTGATGATATTTCATTCCAGTGTTCATTGTTTCCCTTCAAATTGTCACTTGAGCTGCTGGTTTAGAACTGCAGGTTGCCCTCAGCTTTCTGGTCATCATTTTGAGGATCTGGCTAAAGCACTTAACAGGATGAAGATTGCGATTTTCTGCCCCATGGTGATGCTTGTATCTGCTTGTCTGGTTTTTCACAAATGCTTGACCTATTATTTGACCTAGGTGACTAGTACAGATCAACTCTGAAATAAATACTTCATAAATTTTAAGGCCAGAAGGGAACATTATGCTCATTCAATCTGACATTCTACAAGCAAAAGGCCATGGAGTTTGGCAGGTAGCTCCCATCTTCTGGTTTAGATGAAATATATATTTTAGAAAGTGTTGTCTCAGAGATTTGCAATGATAGGCAATCTGCCTTATCTCCCAATGACTAATTGCCCTAACTGTACCAAAAAAAAAAGAACAGAAAAAATTGTGCAGCATATCCAGAGTCAATTAATCCAGCTTTAGAGTCCAGTCATTAGAACTTGTTGTTTCTTGATCTTTTAGATTGCTATAATAAATCTTTTATCCATGTAAGCAACAGCACTTGCAAAGAAAATGACAAACTCGGGGGCTTAGATATATTGTCTACAGATGTGTGTTAAGCAATAAAAAGAAGATTTAAGCTGAGGAAAAAATAAATATTAAATTGTTGATCTGTTTGTGGAAAATGCATTTTCCCCATAAGAGTATTAAAAAGAGTAGATAAATTGCTCTTCATAAATAATTGGAGAAGGCTGACTAATGGCCCAAATTTCCTTTGGCATTTCTGTTTTCCCCCTCCTCTTGAAAGATATTACTTCAAAACCTGGGGGGGCTGTTGTTTGGTGTTTTTATTTTCTCCCAGATACAGTTTGATTCAGTGATGACTTCCCAATGAAAGTGTTTTTGTTCTGAAAAGAAATTGTGAAAGAGAAAAAGAAATCAAATGTTAATTTCTGTTCACATAAACTAATGGCATCAATGAGAATTAAATTTGAATAGAAAGTAATTCATAAGTACAGCAGGGGCCTGGTTTTCTGTCACCATGGAATGTAATTAAAATGGAGCTTTCCTAGATATAAATTTGGAGTAATCAGAATTTTCCATCTGTTACTGCATCCATTTCTGAGTGGTTCCAGAGCTGGGGGATCTAGCTTCTTCTAAGACAACTGTTTCTTGACTAAAGCAAGCTGCCCAAGCAGCGACCATTTCAATCCAATTGCAAGCTACACAAAAATTATCATTTACCTTAAGATGGATTGTCAAGGTAGGTCTTCTCTGCAATAAATAGGGCGAGTGTGTGCTGAGTGTGTTTTCTCATGGTATACAGTTTCATAGTTTGTTCTGGCTCTATAAAGCCACTCTTATTTTGGCAAACAGCATAGCTGTCAGCCTCCGAACTCCACGCCAGCATCCTGTGCACAGTCTGCCAAAAGGCAAATGATGGCTTGAAGACCAGCAAAGAGATGCAGAGCTGATCCAACTTCGTGATTCCTTTGGGCAGGAAGGAAGATTGCTTTGGGTTCTCATTTGTAATAGCTCAAACACACACCCTAAAGCCCTGGGTGAAAACGTAAATACGTGCTCCGCTAATCAGAATGGCTTATTAGTTACGAGCTTCCTTCCATTTGTGCACTGGGCAAAAAGGGCAACGGTGAGCATCCTGTCCTTGAGAGCCCACAACAGACATTAAAATATGAACAACAAGCAGAAGACAAACCCATGAGGAACTCGGGGAGAGGCTGAGGATTGCTGGAGAGGCTGGCGATACAAAAGGTATCGAGATCATTCACAGAGCACAAAAGACAGAGCTCTTGTGTTGTAATTAGATTAGGTGTCTGCGGTTTAGATATACCTGCAATGAGTCATTAACAATCCTTAGATAAAGCAACATTAATTTGATCCCATCACGTCTGCCACCTTTCACCATACCATGAGATTAGCCTGGGACAAGACACCTGGAAAGAGACTTTGATGAAAGCATGTTATGAAAAGTCTTAATGAGTGGGACTTAAACCCAAAGGATTATAAGCCATTATTAACAGCTCACCTGTAAATCCTGATAATTTTCCTTTCTGTGAGTTTCCAGTGTAATATTTGCACATCCTGATTATAAATTTTGAAGAAATAGCTTATAACTGTGGTTAAAATGCAGCATTAAAGCAGTTAAACAGGCTCCTTATTAGCATTAGAACTATAGTCAAAACACATTATACTTGGCTAATAAATTTATTTTTTATGTAATGGAAATGCCATCAAAGCATAGTTAATCTGAATTGAATTAGATTATAATTGGAGCTCTTGTGCACAAGGAATGAAAATTATTCTTTATTGTTGCAGACTGACAATGCAGCATTTGTTACTCCCTCCTCACTACCCTTCTAAGTGGCAGCTGTAATATTAGTGTGCGCATCTCGTAAGCTGTTCATATAATATTACTATGTCTCCGTGCATGGAGTTTAGCAGTAAGACAGAGGGAAATGTATTGCTCTGGATGTAATTCCTCACACTTTCACTCCATTCATTCAGAGGTGCGTGTACTTGAGAAACAGTCTCGTGCATAAACATCCTCACTTTTTGCCCGCACTTCTGGCTACACATGTTAGTGTGGGTGGTGTGAATGTGAGTTCCCAGGGCTCAGAGGAAAATCTCAAATCCTCTTTTACAGCGTTAAAGGCTGAGTGGTAAATATGCACCCCAGGGCTTAACCATACTCATCAAACTTACCAACTGTTCACCCAAATAGCTGAAGTAATTTCCCCAAGACTTTATACGTGCAACTTATCTCTCTAGTGAACATGGCATGATAAAGGAATGCTCATGTCATGGAGTTTTTGGTGTCTTTTCATCATCTGCAGGGCACCATGGAAGGATCCACACACTATTGTAGTATGCACAGGTTCACTCATACTCTGCCTAACTGGTAGACTCACTGCAGAGAGGTGATGGAGCGAGGGCGGGATGTGCAGTGCCCTCCTAAGGGGGAATTTTTTGCCTAAGGGCATGTCTGTATGGTGAGGACAGATACGTCCCTGCTACTGGAGGAGAACTGGTGGCAGCAGCAAGAGGAAATCCAAAGCAAAAAGCAAAGGGTAGATGTCCCCATTCAGGACACTACCACGCTCATCGCCATGGTACCTAGGCATGTCATCAAGGAGACAATGTTAGGACCTTTAGAATCATAGAATCATAGAATCATAGAATCATTAAGGTTGGAAAAGACCTCTAAGATCATCGAGTCCAACCGTCAACCCAACACCACCATGCCCACTAAACCGTGTCCCTAAGCGCCTCATCTACACGTCTTTTAAATACTTCCAGGGATGGCGACTCCACCACTTCCCTGGGCAGCCTGTTCCAAGGCCTGACCACTCTTTCAGTAAAGAAATTTTTCCTAATGTCCAGTCTAAACCTCCCCTGGCGCAACTTGAGGCCATTTCCTCTCGTCCTGTCACTAACATAACTCTTCCCGGTGCGGGTATGAGGTCTGGGAAGGAAGAAGAGGAAAGGAGCAAGGAGTGATTGTCTTTTTTCCTTCTTTTTGTTGTTTCCCCTACACTAAATCAAAACAAATGAGCAAAATGCACTTCACCTACTCATAAAACCAACCGGTGCTATGAACAAAGAGAAAGCACGATATTAATAAAGTATAACTCAGCTGAGAGCAAAGGGAACATCCCCTGTAAGTCAGTCTGATTTCTATGTCATCTATCCCAAATTTACAATGTGGCAATTTCTCGTTGCTTATAAACCATTAAAATTTGCGGCACAGTAAGCAGCTAATGTAATTTTGCCTGCAAGTGGTATCATATCTTGGATCCGCAGGCAGATGAGTGTACTCGTGTCTTATCATTGCCTTCTGTGGTAGGTAAAAGTGCCCAGTGCTATTGGGCTTAGGCCCAGTGTGAGTTAGTTGAAGTTCATTACTGACAACCTGGGGCTCAGTTCCACTTATCTGCAAGTTCTCATTTAGCTTGAATCATCACAGTATCAGAGCATCTTCCAAAAACACGTTAAGCAATCAGATTAGTACCCAGCACATCTGGTTTTATCTCTCTTTTCTCTTTTTCTCCACAAAAGTAGCACAGGGCGAAGAGGCACTTTACTCAGAAAGATGACATTGGTACCAAAACCCAGAATACGTCCCAAGCCAGCCTGGCAGAATGTTATTAATTCTTCAAAGTCAAACACTGAAAAACATAGAAAATCCAAAATGAAGGTTGCTTGTGAGATGTTGTTGTCTCTTTTATTTAGTATTCATTAAATACACAGGTTTTGTTGGTAGGGGATTTATTTTTTTTGTCTCCTTATTTCATGCAGTACCGTAGGTGGAGAGTGCTTAGATGTTTTTATCTTTATGATTTTATTTTTTCATATGTATAAATAATTATAATAAACACATTATACACATATATATAATTTTCACCTTTTTGTGGCTTATTGACGGGAAGCAAAGAAATTAATTTACCTATGTTCTTTTCTGAGGTGTTCAGCAGTTTTGTCCCCTTGTCCTGGAGGAAAGTTAATCAACTGATATTTATATCTTTCTGTAAGGTAAAAGAGAGGTGTTAGCTCCCATTTTGTCTGATGTCTCAAAACATAATGCCCTATAATAAGGCCCAGATTCACCCTATCTACCTTTCCCAGTCCCTGTTTGCTCTTCCCACCACCAACCCCAGCCACATCAGATCCCTGTTACAATCTTCTGCTTTACTTCTTTCTGGTTTGGCTTTTTCCCATTCTGCATTTCAGCCTTACAATTTTGATGGTGGTATGGGGTCAAGATCAACATAATTCCTGACCCCAACCTGGAGCAACTGAGAATAATCATCACAATGGAAAGTCTGGCTTTAGCCTGTAGACCTGTTTTGAAAATACTTAACCAATTTGCCCCAATGTCGTGTTGAAAATCTAGTCAGTGCTAGGAGTTGTGAAAGGAAAGGACCCATCTGGCAGAGGTGGGTTTTTTTGGGCAGGACATGGTTTGTTACAAACTACAGCGATACACAGAGACCAATAGCCCTGGAGCTGAATATCTGCTAGAAGGTGCTGAATGCCTTGGGTTACTGCTTTTGACTTCAGTTAATGCAGGATTAAACTCTGATTGTCTTCAGCTCCGTGGACATGTGTGAGAAGTGAGTTTGCTCAGCATCTTGCAGGCTTTCGCTGTAGAGAACCCATTTCCAAATGCTGTATGTTATTTCCCAGAAATGATTTTACAGTGTGTTTAAACACCTCTATTAAATTATTTTCTTCCCAACAAAGTACTTACTGCTCATTCAGTGGCTGGGATTGATTGCCAAACCAGTTTTGTTTTGTTTCATTTTGTTTTCTTAGTAGCTTAACCTACAGAGGAACAAAAACCAGGCAATGACAGGAAAAGTAAGATTAAAACAAGGTTCAAATCTTCCTTTTCCTGGTATGGGCAAAAAAAGTCACATAGACTTTAACTGAAGCCAAATAGATCTGTGGAAAACTATACCATGCAAAGCCTACTTCCAGCTTGTTCATATATCCACAGGCTGCACAGCTGCCCAAAGCAAGAAGACGGCTCGAAAACTAGTGAAAGCAAGTGCTCCACACTCTACCCTCCCATTTCCAGCAGTTGTCCTGTGTCTACACAGGTCAGGTCTTGGAACAGGCTGCCCAGGGAAGTGGTGGAGTCCCCATCCCTGGAAGTATTTAAAAGACGTGTAGATGAGGCGCTTAGGGACATGGTTTAGTGGGCATGGTGGTGTTGGGTTGATGGTTGGACTCGATGATCTTAGAGGTCTTTTCCAACCTTAATGATTCTATGATTCTATGATTCTATGATTCTACACCTCTTGCTGTGGAGCTGCAAACTATTCAGCTAGAAAGCCAGTGCTGACAGATAGTTTAAATATACTCAAAACCCTTTCAAGTTCAATTAAATCTCTAAAATACGTTTCAAAGTCCTTCCTTTGGACTTTGAAAAGAGTTGGAGTGAAAAATTCTTAAGAAAACCTGGGTTGCTACCATGGAGAGTGTGAGAAGAAAGGTGGACCAGCTCTAGCGCTGGCAAGGAAACATACAGAACTTCATATTGTACTTTTGCTTTGCTCCTCAGAGCTAAATTTACCCTTTCCTGGTTTCTGGTCCTGTTGAACACTAACAGCAAAGAAACCCAGCCACTGGAGAGCTAGACATTGTTACTGGGGATTGCTGAACCCTAGTTTGGTCTTGGCCACAACCATGAACTATGTCTGTTGGCAGGAAGCTTCATCTCGGCTATGCTCCTGCCCCTGGGGCCTCCTGCAGCACAGAGCCCATCCAACACATGCTTCTGATGAAATATGTCTAACCTCCGTTGGATATGGGTCAGACAGAGCTGGTCAAGTGGCAGCAGCCCTGCACCTGCAGCCATGTGAGGTTGCAGCAAGAAGGATGCTGAGATGGAGTCATGCAGTGGGTATCAGCAAAACAAGTCTCATACATCACTTTGATAAGTTAGTGGGGGTGGGAAGGTCTGGGAAACCTCAAATCTCTTTGTGGCCTTCACTTTTCAGTGTCTCTATTTAACCGCCCCCACACACTACTACTGTCTGTCTTGTCTAATTTAGAGTGTAAATTCTTCAGGGCAGGGACTGTCTCTCACTGTGTGTTTGCGTGGTGAGGCCCTGATCCTGATTGGCAGCTCTGAGTACACTACAAATCTATTTTAATATAACCCCAAATTGAAAATTCTGTATCTCTGAGCCTTAGGGGATGTGGGACTGTATTGAGGAAAGCAGAAGCTCTGAAAAAATACTAAAAGGTCATTGCAGACAATGTACTGAATATGAACTGTGGATGTGGAGCTAATGGCTGAAAGACAAGGCTAATTTTGCTCTTGGTCAAATGCAGGCAAGTTGAACAGGACGATGGAGGCATCGCTAACCGTGTATTAGGATACTGAGGGAAGCTGGGGCTCATATATGTCTCCGTTTCTCATTTCTATTCTTCTGAAAACTTGTTGAGAATGTAGAAGGGATTTCAGAAAGAGATAAAAGATGATTTAAAGGCTGGAAATCTCACCAAACTTCAGTCACTTAAATGAGACATCCAAGTGAAGGTCATAGTTGCCCTAGAATAGTTAAATAGTTACCAGAGAGAGACAGACACCTTCAGGGGATATTCACATTTGAGGTTAGTTAAACTGCCTTCTGGAGGAGCCTTCACTGATTACAAAGGGATGTTCTGGCAAGTAGGCACAGGTTTGGTACAATCAATCTTCCCACCCCAAGAAAGAATAATTTTGACACTGATTATATTTAGCTTGTTGGAAAGAAGGTTAAGAGGAGACTTGCTGACACTGTGTAAGTACCTACACAGGAAGACGGTTTTCAATAGGATAGGGCTCTTTCATCTCTCAGACAAAGGTATAACAAGACCCAGTGACTGGAAGTCGAAGCCAGACAGATTCAAACTAAAGATAAGGTGCAAATTTTAGCAGCAAGAGTAATGAATCTTGGGAACAATTTATAATGGAGGTGTTAGATTTTCCATGACTTGAAGGCTCTAAATCAAGGTGTGATGGCTCTCTAAAAGATATGCTGTAGCTCAGCCATTAGTTATGAAGCTACAGAAATTGCTAGGTGATATGTAGAAGGTTACATTAGATGGTCGTAAAAGCACCGTTTAGTAATAAAATGCACTAATCTAAATAATAATACTAAATATTCCATCGTAACAAATTGATTTTGCATATACTGTACCAGCTCAGTGTTACTCAGTTAAAATTGCCTGCACTTTTAGGGCCTGATGCAAGTGCACAAAGTACATGGCTTCATCGGCACCCCAACAACAGGCATATATTCATCCCTCCCTACAGACTGTTTACAGCCTAATCCATCATCTCCCGAACTCACCATTTCTCAGTGTAAAGGCTGTAATATTGCTCATTCATACATATATATATACACACACACATACATACATCAAGAGAGCCTTATGGAGTTTATTAAGAACCACATTTAGGCTCCTGAGAATGGTTTTCAGAACTGAGGTCCCTCTGGTCTGAAGGCATTGCCCTTTTCTCGGAGATGCTGTAATTCTCCTGGACTGCACTCTCCACTCTTGATGGAGTGTATGAGGGCAAACAGCTTAGAGAGCTGGAGTTAACGAAACACTAAAGGTGAGGAACATGGAGCTCCTGAGAAGCATAATCACAGGAATTATTTGCAATATTTCCTCCTCCTACCGCTGCAAGACCAATAGCTGTAAGTGGTTTTCATTGCCCAAGTAGCTGCAGATGAACCTGGAATGTCCACTGGAGTTGAGACAAGTTGGTGTTTGCTCTAGAGGGTACCTGTTCTGGGTGGATGGTATGGTGTGCTGCTCAGCACCGAAGCTGTCAAAGTACATTGGTCTGTGATACGGGGGATTAAACTTCATTTTCCTATGTATGCAGGACAGCTGTCAATCATACATGCCTGAAAGGTGTGCAAGGTATTCAGATAGGAGGAAGCTACAGCCAGCTATGAAATGAGAACAGAATTTCAAGTGCCAGGATACTCTGAATATTCATTACTGCGGTTTTGGGTTTGGTTTTGTTTTTTAAGAAAATGATGAATTTGAGGAAAATTGAGCAAATAATTGCTGTCTGTGACAGCTGCAATTAATGTGCTAATAAGGTAAGGTTTCTGAAGCCCTTCTTTTCCAGTAACTAAGAAATTTCAGATACTTACCCCACTACTGCATGTTGTCACTGATCATTCTGCAGGAAAAACTGTCATTTGAGGAGCATGAATACTCTGAAAATGAAAACTAAACCACAAAGAAAGGTTTCCTGGCAATGTCTATTATTAATCCAGAAGGACATTATGGCAGACAGGAGGGGAGTTCTTGTGGCTAATTCATTAACCTGGAGACCAGGAGACATGGGCTTCATCACAGCTTCTTAAACACATCCTTCTGACCTTGGAGAGGCAACTCAATCTCTTATTGACCTCAGTTCCTGTGAATAACACTTATTTTCCACTACCCTGTTTTGACATCTCCGTATTGTAAGCTCTGTTGTGCTGCCCATCATTGCTATGAGGCTGTGTAGTACCCAGCCCCGGAGAGTCTCAATCTTAGATGTTGCACATCATATTTACGAAAAATTATAGGAAAGCATGTTACCATCAATGCAAATGAAAACTTAAACTCTACAACTAGCAGAAAATGTGCTTGGGTTTATAGCCCTGGAAGGAAAGGAGCTTCTCTCCATAGAGAGAGTGAAAACAATTAGCAGTCACCATAATTTTCATCCCTACATCACAAAAGTACTTTACGAAGGCTGATAAGTACCATTAACCCCATTTTACAGATGGGTGGGAAACAGCATCATGGAGCAGCAAAGTGAGTTGCTAAAGGCCATATAGTAACTCAGCAGAAGCTATGCAAATAGAAGCCAGGTCTCCTGACGCCAAGCCTTATTCCTTGGCCCACACAGCTTCTACACAGGAGACCTGACCTAATTCCAATATCCGTGAAAGCGGCATCCTCCTTTGCAACAAGCCTAAGCAGGTATATGGAATGAATGAATGAGCCCGCTTCTCCAGTGCTCACCATTCTTGTGCAATAATTGCTCTGCAGACGTTTTTGTGAGCTTGATAAATGTTTTATTTACATGGAAATGTCTCGGCTAACACCCACAGTAAACAGGAGGCGGTAGTCAAAACGTTACTATATCTATTATCACAGAGAGTGGGCTGAAAGATGTGCCTGCATCTGCTGTGAGCAGGCCTTCTTTTACTAGCACTGCGGTACTTCGCTATTTGTATGGGAGATGAGCCATCCACTTTCACATGATGTTGACCATGATTTAAGGGCTCCCACCCCCTGAGGCTGCTTATTTCTCTATTGTATATTTGAAACCATTTTGAAATGATATTTGCAATTAAGAATCTAAGAAGGATGTTTATTGGTAGGGTTGGCACGTAGTAAATCGGGTGTCTGGGTTTGGCAGTGGTTTGGGAGGTGCTGCAAGTGCTTGGCACATGGGTCCCTCATGCAGACTTTGCTCTGCAGGAGACACGGTATGATCATTTCAACAGTGGGCAGGGAGCCGAGAGGCTGTTTCTAGTCCTGGCTTTGCTGCCATGTCTGCATGAGTCATGTAAGGCTGGATCCACCCTGCTTAACTTCAGGTGTTTCACCGAGTAGTCTGATTTTCGAGTCTCAGGGCTCTTCAGCAGTTGATGGATCCATAAGATCTCAATCTCTCATTGGAGCTGCCTGTCTATATTGACTGACAAAGAAAGCCTTTACACTCGTAGTTAGTCCTTTCTTTACAACTAATTGATTTTGTGCAATTCCAGTCTTCAATGCTTTATTCTTTGACTGCATAGTGTGAGATTACTAGGTCTCTTTCATTAAATGTAAGGATCATCAGCCTCAAAGTTTCACAAACTGAATACTCACAAACTGAGGTCACTGGGACTTTATTTCTTTGGGATTTCCTCTGTGTTTTGCATATGCAAAATGGGTATAATGACATTCTATCTAATTCAGTGGAGACCTGCAGCACAGAGGAACTGAAGCCTGCATTACTGATATATTTGTTCTAATCCAGATTTTATAGCCCGATTCATATTAACAGCATTTCTGTAGGATAACAGTGGGCCCAGTAGTATCTTACTTAATAATGACCGATACCACATGCTTCAGGAGGCTAAAGGTCATTAGGATTAAAGGCACGGTGGTTTCCTGCATTGGAAAATACCAGCAAGAAAAAACGTTGATGCACAGAAAGCTACTGCCAAAATACAAGTCCATGATGGATGGAAAGTGCTATGGAAATGCTAAGTAAAATATTATCACTTGTTATTACAGCTGCGGTGTAATGTGGCCATTTTTTATAGCTGAGCATGTCATCTTTTTTCTTCTTTTGTCTCATTGCAACTTTCAGGAAGCTATAGGTGATCTGTTGGCTGTGTATCTGTGTGCCTGAGTATGTACATGCGTAAGTACAGGTACTGATTTGCATGAAAGAAAGCAATGGAAGTCTTTTATATTTAATATAGGAAATATAGGGAGAGGCTGCTTTGTCAGCAGTCTGAAGCCCTTTGGAATTTGACTATTCAAGGCAATTTATAAACATATTCTCTGAGACATAAAAAAACCTTTATTCCCAAATAAAGTAATACCTAGTGTTGTGATAGCCTGGGGTGGGGATAAGGTGTGAGGATGGTCTAAAATGATTTGGAAAAATTCTTTATTAATGAGAAACCATCTATATGACTCATTCCTAGCCTGTCTGATTTTTATTTGTGGATTTTTTTTTTCCACTGACTAATACCTATCTGTCTCACTCATTCTTGTTTTAGCATTATTAACACACCCAGTAGCTGTGCTGCTATTTCACAGAAAATACCTCCCTTTGCAAAATTCAAGTGCTTAAGAATGTTTTAATATTTTAATAGTGCAGTATTTGAGTACTATTATTTACCTCAATACCGATACATATGACTCCAGTACTTAGCTCTGAGAGCCAGAATTCAGTGTGAGAGGGACTTGCTGAAACCGTCTTGCTGAAATAGGAAGGAAGGCGTCAGAGTGGTGGGATGGGCTGGTGGTGACCATCAAAGCAGGCAGGTGAGACGAATGTCTTGAACAGATACTGGACTATTGACCCCAGGGGCTCTTGTCAGTGGGGGACGTTGACACCAAACATCAAGAAGGACAGAAACACAGCAGGAACAGCAAATTCTTGGGTTGCTCTGGGAGCTGCCTTTTATCCTGAAAAATTGGGATGATCGATGTGAGAAAAAACTCTTGTAGGTTCTCTTCTGAACAAATGGTTAAGAATTGGTTGAGAAAGTAAAATAAGAAGACACTGAGAAGAGGGTGAATACCCTGATTCCTGGGAAGATGAGAGAGCCAGAAAGTAAAAAGCAAAGAGGCTTTAAGAAAGGAGAAGTCAATAAATTCAGCTAATTGGTAGAGGAGATCTCATGGGAAGCAAATCTAAGGGAAAAGAGTTCCAAAAAGCTGACTGAGACAACTCTGGGGCTCGAATTATCATGTGGAAGGTGTAGGAAGGTTAATAAGAGCTTGTCTGATGCATGATCATCTCCATTCTATGAAATTTAGGAATAAATGACAGAGAAAGTGGAAGGCAGGTCAAATCAGTGTGAAATAATATAAGCACAAGCACATAGGGACAAAATCAGAAAGGACAAAATGTTATGCAAAGGATTTACAGCAATATAAAAGCATATTGGGTAGGTGCATCAGTAATAATAAGAAGAGGAAGGAAAAAGCATAAAGAAATAACCCAGCAAAACATGTTTATTTTTAACTTGAATCAGTTAATTTGTTCACCATGCGGTCCTGCAAACTGTCGTACTGGCACAAATGAGCATAGGGATGGCAAAGGGAAAGGAGGAGGAGGGGCTGGGAGCTGCCTTAAGCAGTTCTGTCACTAAAAGAAATGTTAGTGCAGGACCATTACTCAATGGACAAAGAAAGAAAATAACTGATGATGGGGGCTGACACATTTAATGCCTTTTTGCTTTAGTCTTCCTTAGAAAGATTAGCTGCCATTGGATGACTAACAAAATTAATACCAGGGTTGAAGGAGTGAGAACCACCAGTGAAAGAAGGAAGGTATGGTAAGAAGTTGTTTGGACTGGTTAGACGTTTTCAAAACAGCAGAGTCTGATGTAGTTCCTCACAGAACATTTAAGAAATCAGCAGAAGTGCTCTGTTAATAGTTATCTTTGGTAATTCTGGGACCATGATAAATTCCCAGTGTAAACCTTATTCCTTAACTTGAGTAAGGCTTTTAAAAGGCTCTGAGACATCAACCTTTTAACAAAGCGAGTCTTAGATGAAACTGCATTAGAAGTGGATGTGCTAGAAGGATTTTTTTTTAGTGAAAAGACGTTCCACATGAGAATTGGCAGTGATCACATCTTGGTCTGATTCTGTTCAATATTTCATCAATAACTGGGAGGATGGAATAAACCCCCTTTCCTAGTATTGCAGATCACACCAAGCAAGGAGAGCTTGTAAACGTGTAGAAAAAAATGATAGATATGTAGAATTCAAACTGATCTTCATAGATACTCTGAAATAAGAAAGGCAAGTATGAAGAGCCCACTGGGGAGTGATCAGCTGCACTATTACAGGGAGCAGTTCTGCCTATCTGTGCCTGAAGATCATAGCAAGTTTGGGCCTAAACTTGCAACAATATACTACAGTGAAAAAATATCATACTGGGATGTGTAACCAGATAGATGTGCATGTCAGAAGCATTAATTACTCCTGATTAATACCTTAGCAGAGGTATCATGACCAATTTGGCACACCATACAAAAGTCCAGTGAAAGGAAATGCAAATGATCAGAGATCTCAAAAACGTGTCCATGAAAGGAAGGTTGAAGAAGTGGGACTTGTTCAGCCAAGAGAAGTGAGGGTTGAGGGACAGCCTTACAGTTTATGGTATGAAAATAGTGCTGCAAAAAAGGACATGAATACACACTGTACATGATCACCACAGACAATACAAGAAAGCAAATATCCAGATGACAAGATCTAGTTTAATAAAACTTTCTACAGCTAAGTGTAGATAAACATTGGATAATTTTCCTAAAGAGGTAAAGTATGCTTCCAAGAACAGGCTAAGTAAACATCTGTGTGAAACGATATAGGTATGGCTTAGACAAGGGATGGATTATATGGCATCTCAAGGTCCCTTCCACTTCAGTCCTCTACCACACCATAATTTTTATCTATCTTCTGAGTTTAGAAAAAGGTTTCAACCCAATACATGGAGTTCAAAAGAATTATGAAAGGTTACATACTATACTCTTTCGCGTGTTCATCTCCAAGCCCTTTACGAAAGAATCATAGAATTATAGATCGTTTAAGTTGGAAAAGACCTTTAAGATCATTGAATCTAACTGTAAACGTAACACTGCCAAGTCCACCACTAAACCATGTCCCTAAGAGACAAGTATTACTGGGTACTGGCAGAACAGAGAAGCAGTACCCTCCTAAACAAATAAAACTGGGTTAAAGTCTAAACCAAAATGCAAGTCCCTTGAATCCTCAGGTACTTGAAGCCACCACTGCTTCTGCCAGGATAAAATATATCTCAGAATAATTGCTTGTTAGATTTATCTCAGAGAGGAAAGGCTCATTTAATACATCCTGAGTCTGCAAAACTGACTAGGATGTGGAATGTGTTTTCTGGTACATGCCGCTTTCAGGAGGATCCCTGAATAATGTCCAAACCATTCTTCATGAGATACTTGACAATCATGGTCCTAAACCTGACAAGAAGCCAAAAAATCTCATAAATGAAGATTTTTTCCTTTTTTTTTTTTTTTTTAACAACATGGTATACTCTGCTGATTTGAACCAAATCCCTTGATCTGTTTTTTGATGATAAAGTTTGCCTATCTCTCTAAGTAGCAGGATAGGGTGGGGTTTTTGGGGGGGAGGAGAGGGAGGGATTATAAAGGTGAATACCTCTGCATTGCACAACAACAAAGCTAGCTTGAAATCCAGAATCATTCGAGCTAGGAAGTAAGGGACTCTGCTGGCAAATGCATTATGGCATGGAGACCCTTTTGCCAGAAAGCACATATGCATCCATTCGCAGCAGGTTAACAGGCAGGCATCCACAGCGCTACCTATCACAAGAGCAATGCTGTGAACTCCACCTTCCTCGAGCCAAACTGGCTTGCCACCACCTGTACAAACGGCATTGCTGAAAGGGCATTACCTTTCTGGGTCCATATACAATCCATCTGTCCAGTCTGAAAAAAACAAGACTTTTTCAAGGAGAATATTTATACCTGCACGAATAACCACTGAGGCTCTCATTACGGTCAATGGAAAAAGACAAATTGTTGAAAGTCAGGGGAGACTCATTTAAACGCAGCCAGAGCTGGGAAGATCTGAATATTTCCCCAAGTGTATACCTGCCATGTCTTTGTATATTTGTGTGTGCATATGTGATAGCTCTCATCATGAGGAAAGGAGGAGGAGCAAGCAGGAGATGTCTATGAAGATATCTGTCTTCAACAGAAGACTAGGGACAGAAAGACCTGGCAAACTGCAAAACAATCCATCCTCAGGGAATTCCTAGCCCTGCTTTACTAAAAGGCTTCCATAAAGCAAAAAAAGCTTGAGTCTGAGTTAATTTGCATGTATCTGAGACAGGTATGACACTCTAAACAATAACACTATTGGCCCTGTTTAAAGCTCTATTTTCAACGTAGATGTTGTAGAAGCAGAGTAACACGCTGGTCCTGTGAGACTCCTGCAAATCCCAGAAGTTGGCAGCTTTCACAGCACACTGTGAGACTTTTGTTTTTTTCTGAAGTTTTGGTGTATGATTAATTGGTTTAATTTTGCTTAGCAAAGTTCAATTTATGCTTTACAGGCACCATTAGTATTTGAGTGTCTGCTTCTGTGGTGATGGATGCCATGCAGAGTTGGGTGGGAAATGGTTTTCCTGTCCCTACAAAAGTCTTCAGGATTAAAAAAAAAAAATTCATACTGAAGTCAAACCAAGCCCTCTTAAGAAGAGGATGGAAAAGAGCATGTACATGTTGTGCCATTAGTAATGATTTGATTTTCAGAAAAGCCACTTTGGACATCAAGATCCTCCTGGGGCTCCCTGAGGCAAGTCTCTCTCCCTCACCCTCCGGTGCCCAAACTCCTTGTGTGAATAAATACATGTTTATTGGAGACTTTGGTGTGCGGATTTCTCACGTCTCAAATTAGTTTTTAACCATGGGACTAAAGAGCTTGTCTCTTTTCTGGCTGAATGAATATTTCATTATTTATACAGCTGCAAGAAGACCTCACTGGTCACCAAGCAACCAGGTCTTTTGGGGTGAGTGACTTTCTGCTTCACAGCCACATAGCTGCAGCCAGAAATCTCTTTTCTGACAAAAGTTTAGGCTGAAGCTGGTGTGTTTTTTGTGACTGGCGCCAGTTTCAACAAATTAATATTTTCACATGAAGGACAGAAAAAGAGATTTCATCAAAAATTGCAGGCCAGCAGGTGTGTTCAGCAGCAAGTCCCATGCAAATCCATGGTGACCATGGTTTGGATTGTCGAAATGTTGTAATGTGGATTATTTGGAAATACAATGGACATACACAAAGCTCCCAATAGCCAAATATAGCTGCCCTGAGGCATTTGGGAATTGCTGTTCTAGAAAAACCTGAAGTGGGTTGGATGTGGCAGGTTCCTGGTTCAGCCTCAGCCAGCTCTGTGAGCTAAATCCTGTTTACAGTGGAGTAGAGCGCTTGCCCTTAAATTGAGAAAAGTAGTTAGGAGATTATCACATCTCATAAATGGCTAGAATCCTCAAGTGCCAAGATGGTCAGGTGAAAATATGTTTTATTTTTTAGCACATTGTTGCTGTGCTCTAGTAATAAAATGCAAAGTGCAAGAAGGCAGCAATTTCAAGGGGAGCTTTTAGAAAGGAGAACTAAGGGCTGCTATTCATACCATTACTAAATTCTTGTTCCTGTCCAAAACAACGTGAAATGTGGTGGGGTTGCTCATTATTTGTCTATTTATTTACTTGTCATGGGATTCTCAAAGCTTTTATTTTGCACAAAATGATTGACTTAGCACAGTTGACTGACAAGTTTTTATTGCAGAATCTTTGCATTACATTAGCACCTAGAGATGTCAGTTGAGATCAGGACCGTATGTGCATACATGGCTATAGTGACAGGCAAGACTTGTCTGATGAGCTAATGATTTATTTCAGCCAAAAATGCAAGAATATGTTTCGATATTACTTTTTAACATAAGGAAACAGCTAACCCAAGGTCACACAGAAAGTCACCATGATAGACAGAAACTGAATCCAGGTTCCTGTAATTAACTTATGAGATTATTATTTTTTTTCATGAGCAGCAAAGCATTTTGATAGAAAAGCAGAGATGAAACATTTCCTTTCCTTTCCTTTCCTTTCCTTTCCTTTCCTTTCCTTTCCTTTCCTTTCCTTTCCTTTCCTTTCCTTTCCTTTCCTTTCCTTTCCTTTCCTTTCCTTTCCTTTCCTTTCCTTTCCTTTCCTTTCCTTTCCTTTCCTTTCCTTTCCTTTCCTTTCCTTTCCTTTCCTTTCCTTTCCTTTCCTTTCCTTTCCTTTCCTTTCCTTTCCTTTCCTTTCCTTTCCTTTCCTTTCCCTTTCTTTTCCTTGCCTTCCTTTCCTTTCCTTTCCTTTCCTTTCCTTTCCTTTCCTTTCCTTTCCTTTCCTTTCCTTTCCTTTCCTTTCCTTTCCTTTCCTTTCCTTTCCTTTCCTTTCCTTCCTTTCCTTTCCTTTCCTTTCCTTTCCTTTCCTTTCCTTTCCTTTCCTTTTTTATTCCAGTGGGCGAACCTACGTTTGAGGAATGAAGAAAAGACACATTCAAAATATTTGTGGCTTATTAAAATTATCTGAGATGGTCCCAAGGCTATCTTTTCTCAGGACCTATGATAATAGGAAAAACCTAGCAGCCACTTAATTTGATTAAAAATAGTTAGACTCATAAGCGTAAACATGTTTCATATCGTAAGGTGTAGGAAGATCTAAGCACTGTGGTTTAAAATAGCAATAGCTGTGCAAATCACAGTGTCTTTCATGGGGTTCTTTGAGTCCTTAATCGTACAAACTCCCGGGGTTTTAAGAGCCATTCAGTCTGGGAAAACAAAGCTGAGTCTGGAGGACAGAGATTTCCCTGGTAAACGTCTCTAACCTCTCTTTATGACGTATGTGAGGAGGTCACCAAACCAAATCAGGAGATAGAGACCGGGGGATAGGGTCATACCCAAGGAGTTTGAAGAATTGTAAGATGGCTGTTATGACGAAAATATGCAATAAATCCAGGGAAACTCAGCTGGGACCAAAGCCTTTAAGAACAAGTGCTGCAACTCCAGGCAACAAGGATCATGGGATTATGGGAGAAAGAGCTGAGGAATACAATCTTTGTTGTTGACTTCACTGAGAGGCAGAATTTCATACTAGGGCTCCTGAGGTTTATTTCCTTTTCAGCCAAGTCACGTGTCCCTTGGGGGTGTCCTGCAGTGGGGAACTGTCCTCTGCTTTAAGGGGAGGAAAGGGCTAACAGAGAAGACTTGATGGAGACATCTGTATTTGAGAGGAGGTGGTGCAAAGGCAGTCTCAGTAGCAAACCTAGTCGTAAGAGAAAGTCAGGAATGGCCGGTATTAATGCAGGAGGAGCCCTGAAGAAAGAAGAAAGGAACTGAGCCATGGGCCCATGGCAGGATCTGAGGATGAGCTGCTGAGAATACACAAGACAAATGTGAGGAGCCAAGGGCTCACAAGATGGGCGTCAGGGATAGAAAATTTTACCTACAGAATAGTGAATCTGCAAGTGCCGTCTGTGTCCCTTATCCCTTTCTGCCCCTCTCCCCACGCAGGGACTGTGGCTCAGGTGACAGTATCCATTGCTTGTAAGAAGGATGGGTCAAGAATCCAATGTCAGGACATGTCAGCCATCCCAACAGGTTCTCCATGGTTTGCACCTTTATTCCTAGTCCTACTTCATGGCAAAGCCGCACCTTTACTAAAGACCCAATTAAGTACAGTGGTTTTGAGGTTATGGTACAGGCCAGTCAAAAAAATATCCCTGGTCCCTCCACAGACTCGATCTAGAACCTTGAGAAGTCTCTTAACTTCTTCAAGCCTCTGTTGACCCATTTATAAATTAAGGACAATAATATTTATCTCTCTGATGAGGTGATGTCTTGAAGTAGAATTCATGAATAGATGTCAAGACTCTTGAGCTCCTTAGAGTACGAGCTTCGTGACAGTCTAATTTCTACTCTGGGTTCTTGAAGCCTTATGCAGTTGTTCTGTCTGACCATCTGTTTATCAGTACCCTTACTAAAAACTGAAATCATTGTTGAATTAATCATGTTGGACAAGGGCTAGAAGTCTCCAAGAAAATATAATGAGGTACTGATAAGTTTCATGAAAATTAATGGGAGAGTAGGAGGAAAAGACTGACATTAATACCTTCCAAATCTGGGAGCAAGCCTCAGCTTAGAAAGGCTGTGATAGGACTTTTTTCTGCTTGGTCTGACACTGCACAATCAGCCTGTATGTAGTGACCAGCCAGTTATCACATGTATATTTTGGAACCAGCCACAGCATGTGGTGCCTTTTGCCAGCTGGTAATTGCTAGACTTAGAAGAGAGCCCGGAGGCATGGAGGGTACTGAGGGGAAATGATTATCTACAGGATATCTGCAGGCTTTGGAAGTGGGAGCTGAGATCATAGGGAAGCCAGAAAGGAAGGAAAAAAAAAGGGGCTGTTGTGGTGGAGGGGGTTTGTAGATAGAGTAGAACAGAAACCCATAGGTTTTCAGGCACTGTTACTTCCCCTACTTGCAGAAATACTTGTTAATTATTATTAAAACATCTGTTTACTATCTTGACTGGCTGATTTCAAAAGAATTTACAAAATGACAGGAAATGAAACAGAAATGTGAAACAATTTTTTTTGTGACACCCAATATTTATTTCTGAAAACACTCATTAGTAAGGGAAGCCTCAGAAAGACATTTCAAAAATGTATGTTTAACTCAAAAGCCCAAAAGATAGGAATAAAATCAGCTTCATCTTTGATACTGACGTTCAACAGACAACTTTGAAACCCTGTTATAGAATAAATCTGAAAAACACAATAGCTGCTAGCAGTTTTTCAAGGAATGAAGCCATTGTAGCCGTGGGATCAGGTACTGCTCCTGCTTTGACAAGGAAAGATTTGGGATGTCAAACATTCTGCATGCTGCAATGCATATCACATGTTCAAGTGATGTTCAGTCAGTAAGGAAAGGTAATTGCCAGCAGCTTTATAACTCTGTACCTCCCTTTGTACGGTGCCAAAAAAGATCAGCATTGATGTTGGCTTCAAATAAGTCTACACGCTCACTACTTTATGATAAGGGAATAAGAAGTGGTTGGCATGAAAGCTGAACAGTAGAAGAGATGAAGCTAGATGGTGATGGTGGCGGTGGTTGGATGGTAAGGCTCAGTTTTCATGAACATAAATGATGTTTTATGTCCAAGATCACAATTGGAACAGGATTTTTTTGTGTGTGTGGTCTCTTTTTTTTTATATTAAATTATTATTACAGGAATGTATAACTGATTTCTTAATGTGTACAACAGTCATATACCCAATCTGGCAGAGAGGTGATGACAAGTCAAAACTGCCAAACCAACTGAGCTACTAGGAAGTTTGCTATGAGGGCCAGATATCACAGCTTAAACTGAATTTGAAAAATTTTGACGTCTATGAAAAACTGGGTCTCCTATGCTTTGTTCAGACACATCTCTATTCTAAGTTCAGATGCAAGTGTAAGTCCAAGATAACCTTATCTTTTGTACACCTCTAAGCAAAGAGGAAGGGCAGGGTGTCACGAATCCTGATTTAGGATCCTGCCGACTATGCCAATTTGTCGCGAATGAGCAATTTAGATCACCGTCAAGATTAAAGAATCACCGACAAAGGTATTAGCAAAAGCGGTTTTAATATGATGTTGTAGAAGGGTGACTTAACAAAGTTTGATGACAAGGTTCACACTATTAATTACTGCATGGAAGAAACATAGAAAGGAATATTGAGTTAGAATTGACTTAGAATGATTCACACAGAGACCGGAGACGAAAAAGGTAAGGGAGACCCCTTTCAGGTTCAGAGTGGCCCCCCTTGCTTTCTAAACTCCTGATGGAGCTTAGGTGCAGCTAGGTCCAATCTTAGTCTCAGACTTGGACAATGGTTTACGTCTAATGGAATTATCTATACAAAGTTTATAGTAATTAATATTTAATAGCTACATGGATTAGTAATGTTTCATTAATATTAATTCAGCATGCTATCAGTCACTTACTGAGGATCTGACGTGAGTAAGGGATCTCTCCACCTCGGGCAAGGAAGGATCTCTTAGTCTCGGGTAAGGAATCTCAAACCTTGAGAGGCGTCCCTGCTCAAGGGAAGAGTCACCTGGCATGCAGTCCAGCTGCAGTTCAGGGGGAGCTCAAATTGGACTTATCCAAAGATCTGCTGTTGGTAAAAGGCCTCTCTGCCTCGAGGAGCAACCTTGAGAGGTGTCCCGCTCAAGGTGAGATCACCGCCATGCAGCCTCGCTGCCTAGCAGAGATTGCTCAAAGAAGGCTCACTTAGGCTGTCATATTTATTGAATAAAGTGGTTGGCTCATAGTCAAATTACATGCAATGGAAAAGGTACGCATGAGGCTCCTTGTACCCACAACTTTCTTTGCTCCTTGGTAAATGAGTCTTGGAAAAGCCACCCGCTATTCATGTGTCAATCACATGATCGTTGTTCCAAGCTCGTATGCATCGATGATCTCTGTGGCACTCGACCCCTTTGTGGCTTTTCAGAGAACAGACTGAATCTAGAGGAGTTCTTGGCCCGACTACGGTTCAGGTCTTTGCCTCCTTTGGAGCCTGTACCAAACTGCTGGCAGTTTGGTTAGGGGGTGGAGTGCACCCATCACAGAGGGAGGAAGACAAACGCTATCTGTCTATCCTTGGTTTCACTTTGACAATGTGAGGAAACTGTCCTCCGAAATACGCACTTCGTGCTTGTTTAGCCTAATGTAATGTCATTGACTGCTACTCATGCAGTGCATAAATATTTATTTCTGGGACAAAAGCAACTCCTAGGATTAGGAATTGGGGTTTGGCCAAAACATATTTCCTTTTTTTTTTTTTCCTTCATGAAGTAAATCAACCAATTTACTACCTATGTGAAGAGGTGGGTGTAGGTGTAACTCATTTTACACTGTCAAATGGACAGACTAGAGATTCCTAAATGCTGGTAACCTGCTTGTTTTCCATGAAGCAAGGTGCCTAATCCATATCATTTCCAATGACAAGGTTCAAGTAATAGGAGAGAAGTGGCAGAGAAACAATGACTCTACTACCTATGTATGGGGGGAAAGGAAAGTTTTATGATTCAATTTCAACAGGAATCAGTGGAATATTTTATGTCTTGAATATTCCAATACGTTGGAGACCTGGGCAACTTGCAAAGTTTTAGTATAATGGAAATGAAGTGAAACTAGAATTTAGCCTAGAGGAGAAGTACTGTGTTCCATTCCAAAAGAAGAATTGTTACTGCCCAGTTTGTGTCCTAAATTTTTTATAGAATCATAGAATCATAGAATGGTTTGGGTTGGAAGGAACCTTTAAAGATTATCTAGTCCAATCCCGCTGCCATGGGCAGGGACATCTTTCACCAGATCAGGTTGCTCAGAGCCCCATCCAACCTGACTTTGAACACTTCCAGGGATGGGGCATCCATAACTTCTCTGGGCAACCTGTGCCAGTGTCTCACCACCCTCATTGTAAAAAATTTCTTCCTAATGTCCAACCTAAATCTACCCTCTTTTAGCTTAAAACCATTATCCCTTATCCTATCACTACAGGCCCTGCTAAAAAGTCTCTCTTCATCCTTCTTATAAGCCCCCTTTAAGTGTTGAAAGGCCACAATAAGGTCTCCCCAGAGCCTTCTCTTCTCCAGGCTGAACAACCCCAACTCTCTCAGCCTTTCTTCATGGGAGAGGTGTTCCAGCCCTCTGACCATTTTCATGTCCCTTCTCTAGACCTGCTCTAACAGGTCCATGCCTTTCTTACGCTGGGGCCCTCAGATCCGGGTGGGATCTCATGAGAGCAGAGGCACAAAGCATTTTCCCCTTTAGCCTTCCACTAATTTTTTTTTTTTTTTGGTAGCCTGCCACATACCCTGTAGTTTCGTAAGAGGCACAATGCTTCAAGTGCTCCAGATGGCTCTTCCTAAGAAGTTCACAGACCTTCCCATTTCTTTAAGGTTCTTCATCCTTATGTTTGCCCGATTCTTAGACCTTTTCTACTATTTCTCAGCTTATTTTACCCTTTCACTCAATTTTTCCCAGGCTCTCCCTACCAAGGAAATTTATCTGAAAATGCTACCAAAAGAATAGAGACCTACAGAGAGGTCCTCTTTCAAGAATCTCTCTTCTTCAAAACTTTCTACAGTCTCCACAGATTCAGGAAACAATAACTTCTAGAATACCCTATATCTTGGTCAAGAACAGGCTCTGCCTTCCAGATCTTCACACAGTGAAGTTCTATACAAGCCCTCTATTTGCAAGAGCAAGTGCAATGGCAGCTTTTTGCACAGATTTTTCCATTCAGCCCTGCCAAGCAATTCAGCACTGCCATGCCCCAGAGGGATCTACGTAGGAACTTTCGTGTCATCGGGTCTTTCACATTTATAAGCATTTCCATGCAGAAGAAGGCTGAGGTGTACTGTTGGAGTAGTCTGGAGGAGTTTCCTCTCCCAGTGCTTATATACTATTTCTTTTGAAGACACAACTTCCAGGCTATCATTCTAAGAAGTTTTCAACATCTACTTTTATTTTAAATTTTAATTAAAGGGGAAATGGGGAAAACCAGGTAAATCAGCTAGAAATATAATCCAAGGAGGCAAATTGGAAAATTATACTTTAGAACTGTTTAAAATTGATCAATGAGTTTATCTTGAAATCCTGTGTGCATAGCATACATGTGTGTATATATATGTCTGAATGTGTGTGTGCACATATACACGCACATATAAGTACAAATACATAGGAATCCTCAGGAGTTTGTACAGTATTTTTACATTATCTATCAAGTCTGTTTTTCCCTTCCTATATTTAAGCTGAGTTTCTTAAGTTCATGAATCCAAGGCATCCTCAGAAGTATCTGCATATGAACTTGAGCCAAGTCCTAAGGGAGACTTGTGTGGCATTTGCACACCCTGTTGACATTTAGAACAAAAGTCAAGCCCTGAAAACATAACAAAATTATGGGTTAGCTCTCTTTTCCGTGCCTGCATAAATTAGCAATACTGTCATCCTTGTCATTTAATACTATGGCTGCATCAGCGTAGAAATTCATTTTAACAGCACTGACCCACCGGTCATTGAACCTTAAGAATGGGGAATAGATTTCACAATGGGCTGCAGTGACTTTGCTTTAGATATCTCAGCAGAACTGCGGCAGCTACCGTTTATTATGGACTTTTCAAGCAGAAATGAGTGGTGATGGAAAGAAAGAAAAATTACTAGACTGTTTTTCTGTGTAGGAACACATACTTACTCTTAATTTCATTACTGGCCTAAAATCTTTGTTGAAGTTCTAGATCTCTGCTAGATGAAGAATGCAGTCTTCTAACAATCTTAACTTTGATATAATATTTAATATTGATCCTCCTGATTTTAGTGGCCAAAGAGAGCTTGGCCAAGGCACCTGCCATCTTGACAGTAGTCCCTTCCTTCTTGAATTGTCTCACTGTGTTCAGTGCGGATGATTTGGCAAGCTTTGAAAGCATTCTAGCTTAGATAGGGAGTCTGAGCTTTTCAGCACCCTTAGTTTAAAAATGTGCCTCTGAAAGAGCTTGGCTCCAGCCCCTTTAGCTGCCCAAATTATATTTATAGTCACGCTTGGCATCTACCTGACACAGATCTCAAGGCAGTTATACAAACCACTGCTCTCCTCAGTTTACAAAGACGTCAAGAAGACTTGAGCGCACAGTTGCCCAGTAGCAGTTGTCCAGACCCCTGGTCTGAAGAGTTATGCTCTGAACCGCAGTGTCCCTGCAATATTAGAAACTATATAGTCTGGAACAAAACTAAACAAAGTTATCTTGATTCAGTTTGAACACTACTGCTGTAGGTCTAAAGAAAAAAAAAAGGTATAAATATAAATGCAAGCTACTGATCCTATGGTTAGAATTTCAGTAAGGACACTTTAATACTATATATAGAGAAAGTGTATATATAGTATTAAGGAGATGGATGTATTTTATCTTCTGTCAATGCATAAAGCTGTCTGAGTGTAATAATAATTCTCAGCTGGGCCTACCTCTGCATAGATTGCTTACAAATCATTGCAAACATTTGTACAGAGCAAAGCACAGGACACAGATGAATAAAAAAAAGCTGTAGGAAAAGCCCAGTCCTGAGCAGGGAGACCTCTGGAGAGGTCCTTACACATCTTACTACTTAAAGCTAAAATCCACAAGAATAGTGAAGTCATATTTAACTCCATAATATTTATAGTTTGCAGGTCTGATAGAACTTTACAAAGCTGATGGTCAAATGCTGCAGCTCTTCTGAAAACACTCTTCTCCTGTGGATGGGAAAACATTTGGTATTAAATATTATAGCAGAGGATATCAAAGAACTGTGAAAGGTTCAGAAAGTATGTATTATTTAACTTTTCTGGATGAGGGAAACTGAGGTTCAGAAGTGCCTTGTTTAAGGACTGAAACTTCACTGTGACGTCCTCTGTTCAGACCCCTGTGAGCATCGTGACTCATCTTAGGGGACATGGAGGTTACAGTACCTCCCCTGGCTGCACCCCTGCTCTGCATTAACATATACAGACCAAAATAGTTTCCACTTGTCAGTAAACATATGCTATATTATTTTCTATTTCATTTCTACAAAAAGCATTGTGTCCTTTTGTGGTTTTTTAAATTTCCTTTTCTTTTCAAATCAACTTAAGGAAGGAATAGCATCTTTAGAAACAAAATTAAGGTCAATGTTTCCTCCCTAATCAGCCTCACGGCCTCGTTCTTTCTCCAGCAGGATGATGGACTGGTTGCAGCCCTGCCAAATCTCTCTGTCCTCAGCCAAATGTGACAATCCCTGAGAAGCTCCTGGTCCAGTTCTTGCTTTGCCTCAGGTCTCCTCCCTCCATCATTGTCCCTGGTCAGGCTCACCCCGTTGCAGGCAGTCACTCTAATGAGAGGGAAGAGTATTTTCTTTTTCATTCCCTTTGCAGGGGAAGTCACCATTGAACTGTATTCCCTTTCTGATTTTACTTGTATGCCTGTTATTTTTCCTGGTCAAGGGAGAGTAGTAATGACAGGGAATGGTTGGAAAATAGGATGGAAACCATTTTAAAAGTTAGTTAGAGACATTTAAATGTTAGTCCCATTTCCAGTACCATACCCTAACTGCAAGGACATTCATCGCCAGATTAATGCATACAGTGGGAAATAATCAGGGATATCAGACATGGACCAAATGTTATTGCAAATAAAGCATCTGTACTGTGATCAATATGCTCTATCATTTAGTTATCTTTCCTTGCTTGAAGTAAGCAAATCAGAATTTCTTATCAGGAAGAAGGAAGAAAGAAGAAAATCTGTCATTTTCTATTCATTCAGAGAGCAGTCTTTTTAACATACATCTTAAAACATTCTGGCTACCTTGTTCTCTTTTCTTTTCCTTTTTCCTTTTTTTCCTTTTCCTTTTCCTTTTCCTTTTCCCTTTCCTTTTCCTTTTCCTTTTCCTTCTTTCCCTTTCCCTTTTCCTTTTCTTTTTCCTTTTCCTTTTCCTTCTTTTTCTTCTTCTTTTTCTTTTTTTTCCTTTTTCTTCTTCTCCTCCTTTTTCTCCCTCTTCCCCTTCTTCTTTAATTCTTTTCTTTTTTAACATGAATAAAGAAGTGCCTATGGAGGTTGTCACTGATTTGACACAATAATTGGAAGCCTAATTTTCCATACTTCCATACTTTACACACTGAGATTTAAGTCTATCCCAAAGGCTTGAATGGCCACTGCAGACTAACCTAATTTCTGTAATTTGTTTGGCTTCAGTGCAGTTGTACAAGGGATAAATTTAGTCATTCTTTTCAAATGTGAGCTAATAACCCATTTTTTTCTGTTTTGCACAACTGCCATTGTGCGATTTCTTGAAATTCAGGTGCAAAACATTTAACTGGAGGGACAGTGCTTAGATAGTTTCCCTAATTTTTCCACTTCCTTTCAATGTCCATTTTCTGCTACAACTCCTGTCTGTGTCATAGATCATCATGAGGAATTCCGCCTTAATATCTAGGAATATCTTGATATACCATGAAGATAGTCTCTTTCAGCTGTCTTCTTCCATCATCATAACAAGATCTATCCTACTAGTTTAGCCCTCTAATCTCTGTAGAAATGCTAGTGCGGACATAGCCTAGATGCCTTGGGCTGACCTCAGCTGGATCGCCTTTCGGATGTCTCTCAGGCTGTCATTTTGGGTTTTATCACATGGCTTTCTTGATACTTGTACTTGGGTGAAGAAGAGCACTTTGACTTGGGGTCTTCTGAGCTATAGCTACATGAGCTATGTAGTACAGCATAGCAGGAGCGGATTCATAGACTGAAGGAGTTTATTCTGAAGACCTGACAACCCCATTATAATCTTTTTGGTGTGTTGCTTCGAGCTAGCTCTATTCTAGTCCCATAGAGTAAATGCTCATTAGCAGCTGGAATGTGTTAAGTGGACTTCTGAAGCCCATCTTCCCCTTCACTTCTAACCTGAAAGGGATCCAGTTCGCTCCAAGGCAACTCTGAGATGCAAACCAAATAACAGCGAGTGGGAACCATCAACAGATTTGCCTCAATAGCACCCTCCTGATGCAAAGTAAAATGCCAATATAGGTGCATACGTGTAAGGCACAGAAAACTTGTTTCCTTTTTATTGCCAGCTTTACTGGGCTTCTTATTTGTCCTGGTTTTGGCGAGGATAGAGTTAATTTTCTTCCTATTAACTGGTATAGTGCTGTGTACTATAGTATGAGAATACTGTTGGTAACGCATTGCTGTTTTAGTTGTTGCTAGGTAATGTTTACACTAATCAATGACTTTTCAGCTTCCCATGCTCTGCCAGGTGCACAAAAAGCTGGGAGGGAGCATAGTTAGGACAGCTGACCCAACTGACCAACAGGGTATTCCATACCATATGACATCATGCTCAGTACATAAACTGGGGGTTGGTGGAGGAGGGGGCATCGCTGCTTGGGCATTGGTTGGCAGGTGGTGAGCAA
>NW_009194597.1:0-4232 GCF_000690835.1 Fulmarus glacialis | reverse complement strand
GGGAGGAGCTGCTGTGTAGGCCCGTGAGGCGGCGAAGGGCCGCGGGGGCCGTGTCGCCGAGGATTTGTTGCCGTGCTGCGTCCTTAACGCTCCGCTCCAGAACCTCATCTTCCGCTACCTGCAGAACGTGAGTACCGCGGCCCGGCGGGGCGGGCGTGGGCGGGGCTGGCGCAGCTTCGCCCGCTGTGTGAGGGGGATGTCCAGGTGCTTACGCTGGGGCCTGTGACCCGTGTGGGGACCGGGGAGCCCCGCCGGACTGGTGTTTCAGAGTTACTGATTCGGTTTTTGAAGCCGGTTTCGGTGAAACTGAAGAACTTGGTGTCGTTCAGATATGTGAGAAGAACAGCTAGTTCTGAGCACAGCGTTTCCTTCTCGCATTGAGGAATTACCTTTGTAACAGGCGTTTGATCTTGCAGTCCGGTGTGAAGGGATATTTTCCTGTGACAATTTTAAAATTTATGCTGTTGTGAACATGTAAAGTATTTACAAAATAGCATAATACCTTAAAAATATCTGAGGACATAACTGAAACCATGTGTGAGTAACTCCTCCGAGTGCTACAGAGCTATAGTGGCTGTGGGTAGCGAGGATTGCTTAATGCATAAGAGAGAACAAAATTGCTTGGAGTGTTTATGTTCCTGTTTCGCTCTCCTCTTCCATCCTTTGCAGAGGTCCAGGATCCAGGTGTGGCTCTACGAGCAAGTGAACATGCGGATAGAAGGCTGCATCATTGTGAGTATCAGGATATTCCCTTGTTATCCTTAGATTGTTTTTCTTTTTTTCAGATTCATAAAACTATTTCGTCCTGTCAAGAAAAACCAGCAGGGGGGTGGGGTGGTAGAAATACTTCATGCCTCTCCAGTGAATAGTCTTAATTGTCCAAGCGACGTCAGCACAGCAAATGATAGTTTGTATCGTTGTTGATGAAGTTTAGGGGGACTTAGCTCACTGACTGCTTTTGTTGCTAATTTTTAGGGCTTTGATGAATATATGAACTTGGTGCTGGACGACGCAGAGGAGATTCACTCCAAAACAAAATCAAGGAAACAGCTGGGTACGTCAGTGTGTGTGTGTAACGTGAGCAATGTCTGAATCCTGGTTGTGTGAGCCTTCCAAATAGCAACACTTTAAAGCACAAAACACGTGAAGAGCGTTGGGTTTGAAGTACAGTGAGCAGATCCTGGCGAGGTCTCGGATGCTGCCATTTCCTGAGCTGGTGGTTTTATGGAATGTGCAGGAGAATCTGCCTCTGCCTGAGGCCGGTTTTTGCCTTTCAAAGGTATATAACGACGTACGGACTGCACTGCTATTTTTCTGCGGCCGGGGTGGCTGGAGGGGTCCAGTCAAACTCCTCTCAGCTACGTCCAACGCAGGTGGCCCCGAGCAATTCTGACACTTGCTGTGCCACCTCCCAGTCGAAGCAGGGTGGTATTTAATATTTATCACCTGCTGATGAGGATAAACAGCAGTCCATGACAGGTGACGTGTTCGGGCTCTTAGTGGGGACAGAGAGCTGTTCAAACACCGAGCGCTGGAGTGGAGATTGTGTCTGATAACGTTGTAGCGTGAATTGTGAATGTGGGCCCTGCATGCCTGTGCGTACAGTCCTGTGGTGTGGCCAGATGGGAATGGACTCCGTGTCACTGATAACAACCTGGTCAGTTGCCGTGTGGGCATCTTCTTGCAAGCACCTTTGCCGTTGTTAAATGTTGTTTGAAAACACGAGGTTATCGTCAGAGTCTGGGATCTCCCTAATCCCCCGTTTCCTTTCTGTGTTGCAGGTCGGATCATGTTAAAAGGGGACAATATCACTCTTCTACAAAGCGTTTCTAACTAGGATTTGTTGTTCTTCACTTAGAACAATGGCTATGGTGCTTCGGAGCATATAAAGCGGTAGTGGGAGCAGGACGGAAAGTTATGCCTAAGCGGTGTCACGTGCAGACTGGAAAACTGTGTGTTCTCTTGCACGACTAATTTGTTTTTTTTTGTAGTCTGAAACAATCCACAACGTATTTCGCAAATAAACATTTTTCACTTTAACTGTAAACGTAAATCTGCTTGCTTTCAGTCTCATGCCCTTCTGTGAGTAGAGAAGGGGTAGAAATGTATTCAAAGTCATTTTCACCATGGATCTGTGTAAGTCTCTGATAAATATCTGTGCGTTCTGGAATGTTACATCCATTCTTTGGGCAGAGTCTCGATTAAAGCATGGCACTGTTAAATAAGTTGGGATATCACATGTATCAGTTGGATTTTTATCACGTTGGTTTATTATTATTATCCGTTTGAGGAGCTGGCTGTTCTGTTTAAGTTTCCACAAGAGAGATGAGTTGTTTAATACATCACCTTAGCGTACTTGGGACTATCAGTCCCCTCTGCCGCTTTTCTGATGTAAAAAAGAGAAAAAAGAAAGGTTTTGGCTGTAATTGTAACTCAGAGACTAAGATTACCTGGATGGAGAGAAATGAATCTTGATACAGAGGCTGCGCTAGAAATCATTTAATAAGCTTTCAGTATTTCAAAACTAAAATTTGTGTATTATCTTAAGCATGAAAATAATAACTTCAAGATGGAAGATTTCTTGCTTCAAA
This sequence comes from Fulmarus glacialis, assembly GCF_000690835.1. Classification (NCBI taxonomy): domain Eukaryota; kingdom Metazoa; phylum Chordata; class Aves; order Procellariiformes; family Procellariidae; genus Fulmarus; species Fulmarus glacialis. Next base: position 1,641 of record NW_009194597.1, on the reverse strand, counting down.
GGATAGAAATATATGGGTCTTCTGGCAGAGATCATGCAGTATGCTTCTCCCATGCCAAGACGTCGTACATCACGAGTATCGTAGCAGCCGTTCATGGTAAGAAACTTTTGAGAGGCAGCATGACATACTACAGTGGCTGAAGCGGCTCCAGCTGTACAGCCTGCGAACAGAGTCAGTAGTTCTGCATTTGTGTTCATAAGCTGCAAAGTCCTTTCAACATAGAGTAAACAGAAATAACCTACCGGTGTCATTTAGTAAGAGAAGTCATCACCAGAAGCTAGCACATACGGAATAAAATAGTATTTTAAGAGGTCACCTGCATCTGCTTTCCATTTTATCCTTGGCGCACCAAGTGAGGCTTTCAGGGAAGGCAGGAAGGAACTGTCTTGGTCAATAGTTCAGGTGTTGCAGTAAGAGGTATTTATGATGCAGTGCTGTAAAATTTACCTGCCCGTGTCTCTTCGTTGTTACAGACAGATGATGGCCTTGAGACTCCATAAAAATGCAGACTCTCTTCGAAGTAATTTTGAAGTAACTTTGAAGTAATCATTTCTCTTTCTGTTTGTAACTTTTTACATAGTGTGTGTTTAGAAAGAGGTAAGTTAATGGGATGTGTTGCATCACATTGCTTGGCTCCAGTTTATCCAGGGCCACTGAAAGAAAATTGGCTTGTAGCCTACAAGGGTCTGTCCCTGTCCCTCTTCCGCTTTGCACATGGCTGGCAAGCGGCTGCTTTTTGAGAAGAATTGGACATTAGGAGAAATAGCTCGTTCTTATCAGCAGTGCTGCCGCCAACTCCAAATTGTGCACTTCAAGACACCGTAATGCCTCCTAAAGCTCCTCTGCTCTTTGATATTATCAAATTAGCGCGAATGAACGTCAATATTGGAGTAGGTTGATGATGGGAGGAAGGAAGTCCAGGCTAATCAGCTCTGAAGCATCTCACGATAAGGTACCAAAATAGGCAGTAATTATGTGCGTTGGGGGAGTTGCAGAAGAAAAGGAGAAGCTCCCCAGCAGGAAGCCGTGAAAACTGCAGAAAGCCTGCAGGAGAGTCCAGGCGTCTGTGGATGTCCAGGAGGAAACACAGCCCCATTGTTTCAGGAGCGGCTGCCAATGGAGCGTTGTGGTCCAAGAGCAGAGCTTCTAGGCATTACCAGCACATAGATGGGGCACAAAAACAATTCTGGCTTTGCCAGAACTGGCTTCCCAAGAAGCACTTGTCTGTCCTTATAAAAACCACAGCACTGACTCATCTAAATGCTTGCTGATTTTTTTTTAACCCCGAATCCTTCCTGCTTCCTGAGCGTTTCCAAGCTGCAGGCAGCAAGAAGGTAACGTCTCATGAGCCGCTCGAACCGTGCCGTGCCAGAATGAGACTCAAACTGGCTGCAAAAGAGTGCGGTAGACAGAAGGGGGTGCTGCGGGCTCGGCCAGCTCCCCCTGCCCCTCCAGCAAAGTGTCATAAGCCTCCGCAGGAACACAGAGTTCCCCAGCATTCAAGCAGCTTTATTGGCTCCCAAACAACCTGGAAGAAAGCAAACTGGGCTGTCTGGTGCGGGGCTGCTCTCAAACGGTGCGGCGGCCGGACAGGGTGCCTGGATCTCCTGGGCACCGGCTCGTCCGCACCCTGGGGTGTCC
>NW_009194596.1:76000-115127 GCF_000690835.1 Fulmarus glacialis | reverse complement strand
CCAACCTTAATGATTTTATGATTCTATAAGAAACTCAGTAAGAGTGGTCTTGCTGGTAACAGTAGGCATGTCTACAGCCTACAGAAGGGAAAAAGTACAGCACTTTTTCTCATGGCCACACCAGCCAGAAGAGTGAAAATGACAATCAGAAAGTAGTTACAGTGGCACAGTTGTGACACAAGGGATATGGAGTCCCACTCCTGATCAGGAACTAATAGCCTATGCTTGACTGCCAGCTAAAATAGCTATATAGCTTCTTAGTTGGAGTTGCACCACAAGCATGCAGCTTGTGTGCACCCAGCTGCGCAGGATGCTCGCTTGATCTCTGTCATCTTGCTCCTGTATGCTGTTTACACATCTTACACAGCAAGGAACCAGATTCATACAACTCCTTACTTACATTCCCTCTTATCTATGGGAGAACTAGTTCAGCTCCCCAACACCACTAGATCAGAGCAAATGCTGGGAAAGAGAGAAAGCATCCAACAGTCCCACACACACTTCATAACAGCGTTAGGGAGCTTATCCTCAAGTTCACCCTCCAGAAACTACCAACATTAGGAAGTCATTCATTTTCAAGACCATCCTAAAGTAACATGGCAACTTAAATAAGAGCACTGAGCAGCCTATGACTTTACATGACTACAATTAGAACAACCCAGGCATTCATTGTCCCCACTTATGTACTATGTCAAGCCTCTGACTGATGCAATGAAGAACGGAAAACAGAAACTTTGCTTGAAAGCAAAAGTTTTACTGGAAAGCAAATATTACCTTATGTGAGGAGACCTCTCTCTGCCCATTGAAATTTTCAACAACAAATATCTTAGCAGAGTCCTGAGGTGAGCTTAAATACAGCCCCAGACCACAGGCAGGGTGTGGGTGGAGGCCCCAGGTGAAGCTAGTCAGGGCCATTAGGGCTTACTAGTGCCCTCAGGACCCTGATACACAGGAACACAGGATATGGGCAAATACTCTTGAGTAATCCAAGGACAGAATTTCTCTAAGTGAGAACTGGGTGAAAAGTAGAGCTAAGTCTTTCATATTGACATACAAGGGAGACTTCTGCTGGCAGAGCAGGTGCTTGCAGTCTCCTGGTATACACTCATTACTTCTGCATCCAGACATGCTATATCATGAGCAAGATTAATTTGTGAGTGACATAATGGCTTGGAAAATCTATTAGCTTATAAATACTGTTTGAGATCAGCAGCTCCCTGTATGGAAGACTGCAAGCATGTTTTCAACTATGGGGCTTGCTTACCTTCTGTTTAACTTCTGTGCTAGGCAGACAGTCCAAATGCAGTGCTATGGGGTGACAGTAGAAGACAGTCAAATCTATGAGACATAACCAGAGAGGAGGTCCTTGGATGAAGAGCGGCTACCATTGAAGGCAAACCAGCTTCTCATGTCTGAACTCCTGCAAGCCAGAGCACATATGCCAGAAATCGCATCTGGATGTGAGACTTTTGTAATCACCAGAACTTCATCACAATCCAGTGTGGTAAGCAGAAGTGCCCAGTAGGATAGTATATGGACACTAAGAAAGAAAATCTGTTCACAGAATCTAAGATCAGTGACAAACTGTGCCTTTCTATAGCAAAAAAAAAACAAACCAAAAACCAAAAACCCCACGTAAAAGACAAGTAAGTATAATAAAGAGCAGTTCTATTTCTTCACAGACTTGGTATCATATATCCAGTTCACACAAACATTAATGCAGAATCTTCTTTATTGAACCTGAATAACTTAAGAATAATAGTGATACGGGATGAGAAACAAGTGGGAGTTTTGCAGAATAGTTAAAAATAGACAGTTGTAGGAAACTTTCAACACTTACTGTGCTGAGTTAAGTAGCAGACAGTTCAGACACTTTAGTGTCTGCCTTCAGCTTTCTTTCAGTGTCACAGCTTGTTATTTACAAGTCACTTATAATAAAACTACCTGAGATGAATGTCTAAATTCTGCAACATATTAAACTATACAGAGGATAACAGTCAAAACATAAGAAGCACATAAAAGAATGCTCAACTTTCTCTGGGAAATAGGATTTTAATTCTGTAAGTTTAAATCCTAAATAAGAAGTAGTGCATGCCCCATCAACCAGAACAAGATGGTGAAATGAGATTAACTATAGAGTAAAAATGAAGAAGGTTCCCATTTTTTTCTGGACGATCTATTTTGCCTACGTTATTATTTAATGTACAGTCTGAACTGGCATTGCTGCCAAAAGAAACAGCCCAGACTTCCCTGCAGACCCAGCGCCAAAAATTTTTTTTGCTATGCTACACCTCCTACTCTGTGCAGGCATAACCACTTGCATAATCATACAACAAAGCCATATCAGGGAAGAGCTATAGTCTGAAACCAACTATTTCATCATTACTTTTTGTTATATTCGCTAGCACAGCCAAATCCCTGATCCTGTTTCTTCATGTGGTCATGACAATGCTTAAGCTGGCACAAGCAGGAGCAGCACAAATATAGAACCCAGAGGTTCGGAAAGGACCACCTCTTGCAGTTGCAGCACCAGCTAATGCTGTCTTTAAGTGTGTGTGAAAGTTCAGCAGTCTCGGGTCTTCCTTCTGAGGTTTTGAGCTTTTCCACCACTGTAGCCAATGAAGGAGGCCCAAATCAAATCCCTACACTGCTCTGGGCAATGGACACTCCTGTCCTTAGTGACAGAATGTATTGTATCACTTATCCACAAGCAGCAAGGTAAGATCCTACTCTGACACTGCTGTTACTTTAATCTACATCTTGGATGAGAGACCTAACTGATTAGGACTATCCCAACTGGATAATTATTTTTGTTCTGTGCTGACCCTCCTTCATAATGAGCCAGAGGATTAAAAAGTATGGTTTCTAAGTCCACTCGTACTATACATGTATGCAGATTAAAATATACGCAAAATGCTTGTTTATGAGAAAAAAAAATCTCTTACATACTTTATTTTGAACATAAGGTGACACTGAAAATTTGAAAAGCACGGGGTGTTCGAGAATTCAGCTCTTTGGAAACTCTGAGCCAGTCATAGAGAGGAATATAAATATTGAAAACAAAACTAACACTAAAACCAAAACTATACCAGAGACTATGTTGGTTAGCAGCAACTCTTTTTTCCTCTTAGACATCTGTGCCTCCAGACCATGCTGGTTTAGATGCATCTATTGGTTCAGAAGCCCTCAGGAAATCTGTAGAGGAGGAAATGTTCTGGCATTCATGTGATGGTGTCTTCTCTGCCTGCAAGAAAAAAAACGTGTGCTGGAAAGATGAGAATGCTAAGCATTTCTTCTGAGTCCCAGCTTCTTGCTCTGTCTGCTAGGAACACTGCACGAAAAACGGAAACTGCCAATAGCACGACTGGGTTGCAAGTGTAACTAAGAAGCTGAAATATCACTATTTTCATCAAAATGGTCTCACAAGTAACATATTTTCTGATTTGGCATGAAATTCACTCTCAAAAACTTTCAGGATTGACAAAAACATTTTTCCTGAAGGTCTGAAATGAACACATATCAGCACATAAGCTGTTGAAGCTTTTTTCTTTTTCTCACCATTGCAAAATCACTAGCGGTTTTCTTATTTTTCAATAAGCTGTTTAAATATTTAGAGAATTTGAAATATAGTAGGATTGGTATCCAATTCTGAGTTTGTGTATGGACAGGATGCTCTGCAATTGCAACATTCACTCCAGATATTGACTTTGAATTTAACACCAGTTGTTTTCTTTGGGTTGTCAAGCCTTCCTTGTGATGGGTACAATGACAAAATTTGATGTTGTTAACCAGTACAGATCTGAGCTGAAAGCAGTGTAAACTCTGCAAGTCCTATAAAGTTAGCTTTGTTTAGGTTAAGAAAAAAACTGTGTGTCTAAATAAAAAGAGGTCACTTACAATCTGATTATCAGAGCCAATAAGCGGTTTAGTGGTGTCAATAGTTCATTTGATAAAAATAACAAAATGGGCTGAGTTAAAATAATCATCATATATTTAGCTGTCAGAATAGTTGGATAAAATTGAAACACTGCTTTTAAAAAACTGATGAAATAAAAATCATAATTTTTGTTACTGTTCACTCATCTTTGCTGAAAGAGAACAGTTTTAATTTTTTTTTTTTTTAATAAACACGTAGCAAAAAAAAAAAAAGGCAAAGCAAACTGAAAGCATACTACAGAAGCACCGAGTGGGAATACCTCGGGCTTCGGCGCCATCTAGGGATAACAGCTCCCACGGACGCTGATGGCCAGTACCAAAGGTGAGCACGGCAGACCAACCCTTGTCATGGTTTGCACAAATGTCTTCTCTTGCATTTGCACTCCTGGAAGCTCCTTTCAAAGCCATACTCTCAACCAAAAAAAAATCAAAAGCAGCTATGTCTTACATGTATTTTACCCAACTGCAGTGAAAGCTTCACCTCCTTGCAGCTTAAGATCACTTTTAACTTCAAAAGCGCTATTTGTGGTATTGAGAGTACCAGAGTGGGTTCCTAGGGCTTGCATGGCAGTCCTGGGGTTGCACCCCCTCACGGCATGAGAGAGTTCAGCCTGAATGGAGGCCACTGCTCAGTCAGCATCCAGTTAACAAGATGTATGCAACTTCAGATACACTGCAAAATTACAAAGCCATATATAACCTTTACCAGGTGCTGTTTCATAATAAAGAAATTAAACAACATTAAATACTCCCCAGTAACTACCTTCAGCACTGTGCAAGAGGCAGTATTAGCCCACTCACAAACACTGACTCAAAAAGGTTTAAAACAACAGATTTCTTTCAGGAAAAGGAGAAACCGCCAAAAAGCAAAATTGCCAAAAAAAAGCAATCTGGTAAGTCCAATAGTAGGCAAAACTATCATCCTTTAGGGCATACTTTTGCAATGGTCCTGAACCCAGCCTTTTCCTCCATCCTTCTGAGTAGCTGCAGAGGTGGGCGCTTTTCGTTTTTCTCATCGCCGATGGCCACTGCTTGGTACCGCCATCTGTACACTGCTGAGCATGTCAGAGCACCTTCCACCCTGCTTCAGCTCTTCAGAGGGAAACCGGGGCATATGGGACCCAAGAGACAGAAAGGAAACATCCCTAGCTGGATTCACTTTTGTCCTTTTTTCTTCCTCTCCCAGGTTTTATCACTTTGTTCAGGGACCCTTTTGTTCACCTCTTTTGACTACAGCGTCGATAAAAATAATTTGAGCCTGATCACCTTTCCTTATATTTAGACCTAAATAGCAGGCTTTTACTCACCATAACAGCAACATTCAGCTTGTTTTAATTTTGCTTTTTAAGAAAACCCAAAATAATCAAAGCAATTGCCACTGGCTGAGGTCTGGCCGTAGAGCTGGCAGGTTCCCACAGCACAGCATGGCACAGCCCAATTCTGCAGTGATGCAGAGGAGACAGGAGTGTCAGGGATCAGGTGAGAGCTAGAGCAGAAGCTGTTACGGCAGAAGGGAGCTGCACTGGTAGAAGAGGGCCTTGAGGGGAACTGGAGCCCTGCAGAGCCAAGGCCTTGGCAACTGCCCCCTTGGAAGCAGTCTTGTCTGGAGCTGGTGCGAGGAAACCTGTATTTTTTGATAGCACAGGTGGAAAGGGTCTGAGCAGTTACCCCAGACTAAATGGTATATTTCTAAATTTCTTCATTTTCACCATAAATAACTCCAATGTCTCTGTCAAACTTGCATATCCATTTACAAAACCTGCATGGTTGCTGTTAGACTTCTGTACCTGGAAGACACTGTACTAAAATGGAATATGATATCCAAAACTGAACATCCTTGCTAGTTGTCCTTTTGGCCCACTTAGTTTCCTTCTGAGCCACAGTACAGCTGGCATTGTTTGGTAGTTTATGAATCGAGCTGTTGAATTGCACTGAACAGTCGAAATACTGGGCAGGAGAGTTCTTCAATCTGCAATACCTGCTTTTTAAGCTTGCATCTAATTTTCTTGTTAGCAGAGCCTTTCACAGGTCACAAGAACAATGGATTGCTATGACCCAAAGTCACTAAGTTTGTCTCCTTTTTCCTTCCCTCATCTCCAACTTCCCTTTCCCAGACTAAGCAAAACATTTTTTTCAGTCTTTCCTCAGTAGACATCCATTCTAAGGTCTGCTAGGTGTTCTCCTCTGCATTTGTTTGCAGCATCTCCGGACAAACTAGACACGTTATGCCACTTATGGCCCTAACAGAATGGAACAAAACATGTACCTGAAAAAACAGTACTCTTGCTAGAATATCTCTAACTACTTGTCTGGTTTTTTACAGCACCTTAATAGGTATTGGATTCTCTCTGTTTTCTGAATAGAGTTCAGCTGCACTCTAGTGGCTGTATTCTATGATTTCAGATATTTTAATTGCCGAAATTCCGTATTTCCACATACTCAAAGTAACACAATTCACTAGCAATAGAAAATATGCTTCTTCAAGTATGCACCTTTTTTTTCCATCCAGGAAAATCATTGCTGAGGGCTGAGTCAGAAAGAGTACGCAGAATTTTTTTTTTGTGAAATTGGATTTGAAGCCAGTGTCTCAGACGCAATCAAACCATATATTTCAGATGCAGGTTGGTTAGCATCTACCTCAACTGCTAGTCCAATTGAAATGCCGTATATATAAACCAAGTATCAAATTTGTACAGTGTTAGCAATTCAGTGTCCATCCCTGCTCTTGAAAATAGCAGTCGTTCGTGACTGGTGTCGGTCTGTGACTCAGCCACAAGGTGGTGAGGAAGACTCGTAGTTCCGTTCCTGCAAAAGAACTTTTTTAAGTTGGCAAAGACGCCGTTTTGGATCTTGTATTAATGCATTGACATTGCAAAGTCAAGGTTAATGCTTGACTACAAGAATTAAGGAAATAATGGATAAGGACATTTGAGGAGTACGAAGTGTGGCTCAGTGATTATTAAAGACAGCAAGGAATATATAACAATACCGTGGTGATTTTTAAAGGGTGTAAAAATGAAAGCTTTTTTTCCATGTGTTATAGATAGGTATACAGCTTGGGAATAAGGCATGCAACGTTAAAAGAGGAAATATAGGCTGGCAATGGTAAATATTCCCAAGATAAAAGGAAGAAAGTACGCAAGTCTTTTAAAAACAAAATTGGGCAGGGCAAAAGAAAAACATGTTGTAAAGATCCACTTTACTTTGGGACTGAAATGAACATGAAGACTAAATTCTTATAAAGTTTGAACTTTTTTTGCTTTGTTCTAGGAAAATGGACACGTCAACTAAGTTATTCTAGAAAAATAAGCCATTCTGAAAGCTGTTCAAAGTAAGCCCTTAACTCCACTTAAAGCAGGGTGCTGCAGCACAGAACACCACCAGAAAGAGGTGAGAGAAAATGGAAAATACTGAGGCTCTTTGAAGGCAGCAGAATGTGGGCAGTGTGAATTTCCCTCCTGCGGTGCCTGAAATGGTTAGGCTCTCACATTTTCAAAGATCAGTCACCAGACCATCACTACATCTGAAAGAACTGTACCATTGGCAGCTGTTATTTGAAGAGACACATTTTTTATGTGAAGGTTGTATCACTGCAGGCATCAACTATAAAAGATCTAATTCTTTAAAAAGAGGGGAAAAAAGGTCACAATGGAAAAGGTATGCACGTGATAATAGTTGTAATGTCAATGTTTCTCAGCATCTGAAAATCTAAGAGCTTAAAATCCATTTCATGGAAGATTGCCAACTGAAGCATATAACAAATTATATTATAGAACAGATGTATCTTATGCTGCCTACTTATTGTGTCTTCATTTCTTGCAATATAAGATTGAACTACTAAGATTCAAAGCATGTGATAATTCGCAGCAGACAGTTACGATTGTTACCTCTGAAATGTATTTAGTTATCAACCTAATTTCTGCATGTAGCCTGTCAAACTTGACATTCTTCCCCAGGAACTCTCTGTGCTCCGGTCTGTTGGCTGCAGTTCATTTAACTATCCTAATGCTATCCCTGCAGTCATTCTCTCTTCCTCTGTAAAAATCAGATGTGGTTACTTCCCAGACATCCTCCCTTACACTCCTACCCAAATCTGCCTAGAGATTCTGGCATGTGGGCCTGCACGAGTGTGGACATTCAACTTTTTCTCTCTCAATTTCCTTTCTTGGTGACCATCAGTGTTGAAATTGCCTCTCTGAGCACAGGACACTGAAGGCAACAAGAGCACCTAGGAGAAAGTGCTAATTCTGGAGGTAACAACAGTGACTCTGGAGGGAGAAAGTGGGAAAATATGGGAAGAGTGATCAGACGAACAATTAAAAGAGTGAGGAAATAATGTGGGGTCTTTTTACCAGGATCAATATTTTCCTTTTGTGGAATATAAGATTTGCCACATTGCATTTCTGGGCCACAAAGACAGACATTTAAAAGCATCTTTCAAAACAACTCTCTGCAGTCAGGTTCGGATTGGGGGCCATGACTCATGCATGGTTATTTGCGAGTTGAACAACATTTTCCATTGATATGTTCAAATACATACATAGGTTGGAAATGCAATTTTAAATTGTTGCACTATTCTAGCATTATATCTGAAAATTCAAATGTAGAACATACAAAGTGATGTTTCCTCAGCAAGCCTCACTTGGCCACCACATCCTAGGTGTTTATCACATTACAAAAGAAGTTCTAGACAAAAACAAAGCTCAAGTACGTGTGCAGCTGGGTTTTGCTAAATGCATGAAATCTGCATGTAGCTACAATTACTCCCAGTGACATAGACAGGATCCAAGCAAATAATAATGATTACCTAAATGTGTTAGAATTTCTGTGTTAGTTGCTCTCTAGATTAGGAGATTGACTTTAAAGGTGACTGCTTTTCTCCTATCAGCATCAGAATAAATTATGCTATGATTCTTCTATAACATCCTCAGAATAAATTTTGACCAGACTAATTAGTTTTATATTAGTACAAATAAGGAATAGCACAATTGAAATTAGAGCTGCTACACTGGATTTGGGATAGAAATTAGATTAGAAGGTAATGAAATACTGTAATAGAACGAACAATTAGAAATTATAGCACAGACTTCTTCCTGTCTCTGTACCATAAGAAACTTGTTTCTCTGTTGAAAGACTTGGTGTGTGATTGGGTGTCTGAGATGTAAGCTGTGTAATCTCCCCTTTACCACTCCTGATAATGCACCATCAAAACAACTTCTCCTTTGGGAATCCTTTGTCACGAGGTAATTTAGTCCTATTTCATCTTCAGACCTAGATTTACAATGAAGAGGTGATGATATTGCTGTGATACTGTCAGTACATGCCTCACAGGATTCATACAGGTCATTTCAAATAAAAACCCATAAACACAGCTATATCATGTATCTGATAAATGCTACACTGTTTAGAACAGCTGTTACAGCAGTTTAGTTTTAGAGTTTTAAATACTATGCTGCCATCATTTACCAAAATTTCTCCAGAAAAAGTAAGCTACTTTAAATCAGACTGTGAATTTCAAAAGGAAAACTCTTATATACAATACTATAGAGACTTGTAGATATGACCTCAAATACATGCACTCGTATGCAATGCACTTGCAAATTACAGATGCAAGGTTAGAAGGTCTTCAACGACTAGAAATAGCGAGAGTGATGCATTTCATTAGAAAGAAGAGAAACTTTCCAGAGTTTCAGAACTATGCATCTATTCTTATTAATACAGGAAGCGCAGAAAATAGCACCTTTCGTGCAGTCTGCTGGAGCCGATGTGAACAGTGACCCCAAGCATTCATACCAGCACAACTTTGGGAGGAAGCTCCGCATCAAGAAAAGGGAGAATGGACATGCTGGCTTTTTTAAAAAAACAAGCACATTTGGAATTACTAAATGTAGTCTCACCAAAGGGACCTACTGATAGGATGGTGCCTGAATTGGTTATGCTGACAGATGCAGTCTATCATGTCCCTGTAGTAATATCATGATTCTGTGGATTCTTTTTCAGACACAAAAATCCTCATTAGAAGTAGCTCAAAAATGGAGCACTGAAACAATGACAATGTAATAATTTTTCATCTAAGCTTGTCCATTTTTTAGTTTCACTGAGAGATTCCTTATTTGAAGGAATGCTGACTGTAATTCCATCCCTAATTCATGCATGCTTCCTTACGTACAACTCCAACAATAACCTTTTATTGTCATACAAATCAAAGAAAGATAATGTGACACTTCAGGTAGTGAGGTAAGTTGAAGAAGTTTCTCTTAAGTGAAAGTTTTCATCTTTGGAGGGGGGCCTGCCTGGGCTAGACTTGCACAGAAGCAGTAACCAATGTCTATGCAGATAATATGCCAATATTTTTATACTGTATGGAGTGTGTAAATACATAAGTATTTATGTATGCAATTACAAGCAAATAGGGTCCATAGGCGCTTACTTGTATGTAGCAGGCAGAACATTTTCAACACTTTGCTGTGCTTCCTTGTTTACTTATTTATATTCAGACAAAGGAAGTGGTAAGGCTGACTAGCTGATAACTTTTCTGAGAAGAGACCATTTTGAATTAGAGGAAGCAGTATCTCTTGGATGTCCTAACAACCGTAGTTCTAAATTAAAAAAAACAACAGGACTTAAACAGAAGAAGCTGGGCATTAGGCAAGGAATTACTGGACACGCTGGAGGTGGTCACACACAGGGAATATATGGCTGTTTCATCAATAGCACTGCTATGAACGTCCTCTGAAGAGGAGAAAACTTACAATGGATTTACGAAACATTCCCTACCGTTCAGACGTGGTTATGTGGAACCCAGATGACTTAGCAGAATATTTTAGGACGGTAAGTTTAACTGTGTTTCGTCTTTGTATGATGGAGGAGCAAACTACTGTACCATTGTGCTAAATTTACATATTTTTATAACTGGCAAAGCTTGCTGCAAAACTAAAAGCAAAACCACTGACAATTAAGAAGCTGAGCTAAACTGGCCAGTGAAATCTATAAATGAATCTTGGAAGTGTGTTTTAAATTGGGTATAAGAGAAACTCATGGCTTTTCAGAGAAAATATACACTTTACTACAACAATTGTTGATATAACATATTAACAGCTGTAGAAGGCATTAATGTGTGAAGATTGCAAGCTTTCTAGGTCTTCTTCAATGATTTTCAGAAGAGAGTTTTTTTTCAAATTGCTCAGTGTTCATAAATGAGCCTCTGAATATCTTTGCTAATCACATCCATGAGAACCCAGCCAGAAACTTAACAGTTGTGGATACACAACTCCTAATTTTTTTAGGCTCAGTTGGAAAAACCTTTCGCTTTTTGGTTTGACTTCTCTATTCTAAAACTTCTTGGGCTCAAGATTACTAGCTAATGTTACTAGCATTTTTCTGATGTTACCTTTTGTGACTAGGTAGGGATTTCTCTTTCTTTTGACACCTTTTTCACTTGTGACAATCTATACATTTCATTTTATAATGCAGAGGAGTTTCCAAACTGAGCTAATAATTTGAAAGGCAATACAGGAATTCACTGCCAATATATATCCTCTGCACAGCAATGCTGACACCTTTGTAATTGCCCAGGAACGTGTAACTGAGACAATTTTACTGAAATTTCATTTCTATGTGTTCTCTGTAAATTGCTCATTTTTCAATTCACATCAGAGATAGTGCCTGCTCCATCTCCCTTGCAACTGAATACATTCCTCCCAAAGTCCAAAACTGTCAGCCTGGAATTTAACATTCACATCAATCAGAAGATTTGGGAAGATTTTCAAGCAAAGCCAGCATAGCTGGTTAATTTTCAAGTGAGCTGTCAGACAAGACTTGTAAAACCTGGAACAGTTTGGGCTTCATTTTGAAATAATGTGAAATTTATTGTTTCAACAGCTCCTATAACTCTGTAAGAGTTTTCTTTGGGGAGCTGAGGCAAGTTTGATACTAGAATGCAAAACTAGCTAATAAAGACAAGCAAATCAAACACAAAGTCTATGTCTACTAAATCTCCAGAGATGTGAAACTGCCAACTACTTGCAAACCTCTAATTTTAGGGTGTAGGGGTTAGTGGCACAGGCAAGTGAAACAAAGAATTGGAGATGGAACAGATGAGATTATTATCAACAGGCAACTTCAGACAAATACGAAAAACATTACAACACTGGTGCATGGTGGTCTGGATCACCATTTCCAAGAGACTAAGAAGGGAAATTAGCTTCCTGAAAGAGTTGATAATGATATTCTTAACAGCGATAAAAGGATTAACTGTAAGTTCTATCATAACTGAATTTTTGAGTACCTCCCCTCTACTGATCCAGATACCCCCCAGGACAGAGATAATCTTGGCATTCCACTTTTGGGGAGGTGAATGAGGGCAAAAGCTGCTTAAAGTCATCTAAGAAATATGTGTAAGACAATAATGTCAGCCTAAGTCAGCCAGCTCTGGACAACTGTCATAAGTGACCAGATCTTCTCCCCAGCTAAACTCATACAATTTCCCTCACACATTAAAGGATCAAATGTTATAGCTTAGGAATGCTTTATTTGCATCTGACTAATACATTTTGCCTGCAGCCATATGTTCAAAGTCCAGGATTCATATCCAAGAGGGATAAGCAATTTTTTTCCCTCCTAAACTAAGATAATTGTGGGATGATTTTCAAAGGACAATCACATTCAAATCTTCTCTCACCTAAAGTGATTGGTCATGACACAAGGGCAGTGGTTAAGATTTTCATCAATTCATTGTTAGCTTACACCTTCATATTAGCAAAATTCAGCCAGCATACACATCAGTAACTTATGTAAAAATACTATGATGTATTACTGGCATTAATAAAGTTCTCAGTTTCTGTCAAATAAAAATTCTTCATATTTAACAGTAATAACATCTAATTTATGATTCTAGGTGTGTTAACTTAAAGCCTATGTTAATTTAAACCATGTATTCAAAATAGGGAAGGACCAATAAAGAACCAAACCTTCAAATAATTTCTAAAGACTTTACATTTTTTTTAGAAAAAGCAAAGATGTTTGTATTTGTAATATCCTGAGGGTTATTTTTAATAGCTGAACAGTATTTTTCATCAATTACTTTAAGAATGAGATTAGGTCTCAGTCACACTGATGTGTTCTACCAAGTATAGCAATTGCTTACTGCTGCATACAGACTTGTGCTGGTAATGTCATGATAGCACTCACTATATAAAAGAGACATTATTTATAGGTTTAAGTCCTCAGTCTGCACAAAAATCTTAATCTGTATCCTAAAATATTTAGCATAGGTCTGTTTCTGCATATGAGTAACGGAAGGTGGCTCCTAAAAATATTCTCTCAGCTGTTCAGATGTTTTCAGGATCTGTTCTCATATAATACCAAGTTACAAGATTACTCCTTAAAATGAATAAATAGGATAGAACTAAGAAAGGACATAATGCTCCCTATAAGATGTTCTCTACTTTAGGGGAATTATCCCAGCAGCACAAGATCATTTGTCTGCATAACTTTCACTAACTAAAGTTTCAGGCAGGACCAGAGCCATTCTTCTGTCTTGAAAGCTCTAAAAAGTCATGTTGTCTGCCCGCTCTTTGGCTTCCTTCTGGTATGGACTTGATCAACTTGAAACAGCAAAAATGCATTCTAACCAGGTCCAAATTATAAGATGTGTTCTCAAATGATTCTTAGAGTTTTTTCTCTAAAAACTTAAGACACCCACTGGAAATATTTAAGAGTCATGTCTTGCTAGATGTGGCTAGTTTTTTGGTTTGGTTTTCCCCCCCCCGCCCAAAGTCCCCCAGATTACTGCTAAATTTTTGCCAGGTAGGACCAGGAGCTTTCTTTTCTTATG
This sequence comes from Fulmarus glacialis, assembly GCF_000690835.1. Lineage (NCBI taxonomy): Eukaryota > Metazoa > Chordata > Aves > Procellariiformes > Procellariidae > Fulmarus > Fulmarus glacialis. Next base: position 101,356 of record NW_009194596.1, on the reverse strand, counting down.
TACGTGATCAACTTCTAAAATGCATGTCCTTGTCCTAGATGCTGCTGTAAAACATAATATTGTGGAAAAGCTTTCCAAATATTATAGATAATTTCCAGGATTAACAAGGGACATTTCCATCCAGAAGAGGAAGCTTTTCGATCACAACAATGAATTCAGTGACTGGGATCAGGGCTTCAGTTTTCCAAGACACTAAGGTTTTTGCTTACTTCCTGTTTTCCGCAGCTGTTCATCCTAGTCAGTACCACAACTATCCATTTTCCAAATACTTCTTTGGGCCAGGCAACTGTGAGGTGTTTTTTAAATGTGAGAAATTACATGTTCCTAAATGGATGAAAATCCTCAAGTCCACTGAAGAATCTTTGTCTTAAAAATCCATGTTTACAGAACAAAATGAGCCATTTAGACAGGCTCTAGCATACAAAAGGGCAACTTGAAGCATCTACTCAAAGCTTGCCTTATATCTAAGTGTCTTAATCCATTCTTGTAATTAAGGGTGTAATAATCATCTTCTTTTCATTGACAGTTAAAGTATAAGGACTGTGAGAAAGTTGTGAGAAAGCACAGCATAAATGGACAAAGGTTTTTGGTAAGTAGAGTTGTAAAATTCCTTCCTATAAAATTCCAATTAAGTGATTGTTTCGACTCCTCCTTACTTTGCATTGGCAGATGCAAAGTACTTAGCTCACAGATGGTTACTGAGATATAAATATGAGAAGTAAATGCCTTTGCTAAAATCAGCCAGACTTGCTTTAAATATGGAATGCTGGGAACCCAAGCATGTTGTTTAATATGCACATATTTTAGTACTTTTTAAACTGACAGGGAAGTTATAAAACCACAATCTTGTCTTGAATTCATCTCTTCCGTTATAGAAAGTGCTTGTTTTCAAATACTAACTACAGAAAACTCACATTTATTAATTGTCCTCTCCTACTAAAGAAGACACAGACGTGGTCAGAATGACTGGCCTTCTGTTGTAATCACTATTTCATGCCTCTATAGTTAAAATTAGATTTCTTCTGCAGCAATACACAAAATCAATGAACTTTAAGAGCACCAAAACTAGTAAGCGAGGTCCCAGTGGGTTTAAATCAACATTGCTCCAGGCTTTACCAACAACTTGGCTTAACTTTAGAAAAGCTGACAACTTCCATTGTTTTCAGGTCTTAAATACACACCCATGAAGATGTGTAAGGGCTTTTATTATTACTTCATTTTACTTCTATTTTATTTTATTTCCAAATGTTAACTATTCTATTTTCCCCAAAAGTAGTCATTTTGATCATTTATATAATTAGTCATAGTGGGGAAATCTATGCATACCTCTTCTAAAGCCTTCTTATTTTTTATTTACTTGTCCTAATGTATCAAGCTTTTTGACATTTCATTGAAATGCGACATAAAAATTTTCAAACACCTTTAGTAAGAACAGGTTATTACACCTCCCTCCTACTGGGTGGAGTCAGAATTGTTCAGATGTGTGTCATAGGATTTATCCTACTAACCCCTAAGAGATTCTCCTTAGCTCAAGCACTAAGGATCTGTGGCTGGAGTGGGAGTTCTGGCTCTGGAAGCATTATGAAATTGTGGAAGTTTGTGAGGTACAAATAACAAGAGCAAAAACTTGTGATTCCTAAGTGATTTTTGTAATTTTTTATTATTTCCAGAGTGTTTCTGTAAAGACATAGCTCAGAGTGCAGCATTTCTTCAGAAGCATCCTAGTAGATTCTATTAAGTAAGCAAGCAGCTGCTCACGTCTGCTGAGACTTTTTTTTTAAGCTTTTGACTTACTTGTCAATTGTATAATTGAAGAAAGGTTCACCTGTTAAACAGAACAACAAAAGGATACTTTAAGTGGAATAGTCTAGAGTACAATGCAATCTTGAAAAAAAATTGCTTCTCTGTATGAATGGTTTTTCTAAGAAATAGCTTTTTGCATATTGTAAGTTATTGGAAACTGCCAAATTACATTCGCATGAAAGAAACTGTTAAGACTGGGTGTTTGCAGGTTTTGTATCTACTGTCAGATCTATATGGTAAACCTGACTGTAAAAATATTGCTGTCTTATTCATCAGAATAACATCCTAGTTTCAAAGTCACATTTCTGTATCTACTGGGTACCACAAGGAAAGTCCAGTTGAGATGTAGTAGGAATAAAAGCAGAGATTCTCTAATATTTAAAACGGCAGCATGGCCCTTTTATGAGAGTTTAAACCCATAATATTTGTCAGGTTTATCGCCAGAATAGAATTCCAGAGAGAAGCTTAGGAGGTCTTTAGAAAAAATTACGATTCTTCAGTAAATTCTGCAGGATATTTCCATAAAGGGAGTACATTTTTTTGTGTTTTACTCCTGTGAGTACTCCAAGAGGCAAAATAATGCTGAAAAACACAGAGAGGATTTGTTCTGTTCAGAAAATCGTTGATAGCATTTGAGTCAATGTGTAATTAGAAACTTCCTACTGTTGGCAGTAAGAAGCACAGAAAGAACCAGACTACCATCCATGTTCCAAAGAGGGTTTGCAAAGCTTGTGATTTACTAAACAAAACACTTTCTCAAAAGTTTTCATAATGCACTAATCTCTCTTAAATTTGGAGTTGCACATGATGGAAGAGAGGGGCTAACTCTCTCAGCCGGAGTATCTGCAACCTCATTGCTATATTATGGTTGAAGGGGGACGAAACACTCCCCGCTATCCCAGTTTCTAGAAAGATTTTTGTTAGGCTGCCAAGGATGCTCTTAAGTCCAAGAAGTTTTCCAGCTACATCTCCACTAGAACATGTGATTTTACGTATACTGTGATGTTTCAGATAAGGTTCTTAGCACAAAACTCTCCTCTGCTCTAGCAAATGGTATTCTATTTTAAGATTTACAGTTTTACCCTGAAACTTTGCAATCGTGCATAATTTTGCCTGATTTCACCATGCAGACATGAAGAAATTAAATATATCTAGCTTCTGAAGTCACTTAAATACCATATTTTTAGCTGTACTAAAAAGATGTGAAGCAAAATAGCATAAAATCAGAATATATGGTATAAGTTTGTCTTCCCTACCAGGAACAACTCTTTACAAAGGGCATTTCATTGCACATTGTTTTAAAACTACAAGTGTTTAAAAAAGCATTTGAAATATTCTGCCCTTTTACATTCACTGTGAGAAGCAGAATTCCAAAATTGCCAGCAAGAATGCCACTGATGATGATTTCAAGCAGGCAATGCATGTTCTGTTGAGCTCACACCCATAATCAGTAGCACAGTATGTTACCAGGATGTAGTTCTCTATTAATTGTTTGACACTGTCCACTGAGATGAATTATAATATCTCAAGATTTCTTTAAAAATAAATACATAAAGGATATGTTTTCCTGTATGCTAGGTGATGGCAATCTACAATGAAAAGCAATATCCAGAAAGCAAGAGAAAGAAAAGAGGAAAAAAAAATAGAAAAGTTAAAAACAGTTCAGGAATTTTTTGGTTTACTGTCTGTTCACCTGCTTTAGCTTAAGTATCTTTGACAATCTCCAGGGAGGAAGCTGTTGCAGAAGAGGCTTTTATTTCCAGTTCTTTTGAGAAGCAGAGCAGGGATGGATTTTAACCTTGCCTGTAAGTCAATGTGAAAATATACCATCAAAAAAGAACTGGATTAGAACCCAAACCAGAAAAGAAAATGGCTTTAACTTTGCACAGAGTCCCATTAATTTGATATTAACCCTAGAAGAATGGCTCATCTACTGGTAAACAAACAAATTTACCCAACTCTCATCTGGTAAGAGCTGTTTTAAAGTTTTACTTCTCCTTACAGATCTTTTTAACAAACTACCATTGAAACATTCTAGCTACAGAAATACTATTCTTTGAAACTAGTTGTGATTATTTTGTTGAAGTCCTTTGTGTGTAAACAAATACACATGATGTTTATGAACCTCCTAGCTAGTTTAATACAACTGGCAGCAACATAAAGTAAAAACCAACATTCATCAAAACAAAAAAAAAATATAGAGAGGATTTTTTATTAAAATGGGTTCACTTCTCTTATGAGCCATGGGATGGGCAGGCTGTTACCTTGCATTGCTTTTCTATGCACTTTATGTCCCTATTAGTTGAAACTTCATGCCACATTTTTGAATATGCAAACTTTTGTAAATCGCAGGGTGTTCCATAGACAATTTTGTGATATATACCATGTGTTTCCTTTTCAGAACATGTCTGAAAATGATATTCAGAAATTTCCCAAACTCAGAGTGCCGTAAGTAAAGCCAAACCAATTTAACATTAAAAACAATCTTAGCTGGTCTGCAGTGAAAACTCATAGGAAATATTGGGCAAATGATTGCAAGTGATTAGTTAGAGACCTGTTTATTGCACTGTACTGAGAGAAAAAGAAGAATATTCCAAAATAAAAGGAGTGTTGTCATGACTGCTCAACAACAATGATGCAATAAAAAAAAATTGTCTGGGGGAGTTCAAAAGAACTTGTCCATAAATTCTTTGACTGACAGCAGCTACACAAAGTTTAAACTTTTTTGTGAGTATTACCTTTGAAGTATGATTTAACTGTTCACTGCTTAACTACTGACTTTAACTCAAAGGAAAAAAAATGTCAGGTATGTTGAGGAGTTCAAGCGACTTTCATCATGTGATTTTCCTTTAGGTAGGCGTTGAAGATAAATCAGTCTGGAACATTTGATTCAGTGTTAAATATCTTTCTTTAGCGCCTGTGGATTAGGCCTTGAAAAAGTTTTGCATTTATCTGAATAGCTTTCACAATTTCACAAAAGTTACTAAATGAAGAACAATATTCCCATTAAATCAATACTGAGTATCAGAGAAATTAGCTGCTTCTAATATTTCATGGTGAAAAATGAAGGATTTTATTTTGCTACGAGTTGTCTGGTACATATTTAAGCTGGAAGTTAGAAGGTTCCTAACCATAAGACACATGGAGCTCTTCACGATCTTCTAAAGAAACTAAGGAGAAAAAAAGAGGAACTCAAGTTGTTCCAACATGGCTGTTTCTTTGTTGCTCATTTCCCAATTCCAGACTCACTCCCTCTATGCATATCTTGATTTTGCTCCGGGAGATACAGTCTGCTTCACCTTTTCTGATGCATCAGAGCTTGTGTAAGATGTTTTGGTGAAGCTAAGAATACTGAAAAATTTTGAAATACCTGTGTGGTCTGTCACATTCATGCACTCATGGGTAAGCTGGTGGCTAGATCTGAGGGCAGGAGGATACCTCTGTTCGGATCAGATATGCAAGGACTTGAACTTGAAAGCCTCAGACATGACATGTTTTTAAGATCATACCTATATTTTCACACAATAAATTTCCCAATAATAGGGATTGCTGGTATATGATGTGTTAGTAAGGGGGCCCACATGCTATAAAAAAAAGATGCCCAGATGTCTCAGCATTTTTGAACTTACTGTCAATTAAAAGCAACATTTAACTATGGTTACAGAGACTGAGGGACCAGAGTTACACCAGATTGTCTGTGAAAAACTCATCTTTCCATACTGTAAAACACATTGCTTGTAATTCTTTGACAATTTGTCCCTCCTTACCAGTCGTTTGGCAAAATTCCCTTGTATTCTCCTTGTTTGAAGTAATTTTGAGAACTTTTGGTGATTTCCTTTCAAATTCATGAGTCAAAAGTGGTCAGTGGAAGGTCTAATACACATACAAGAGATATTAATGTCATAGGTGAATAGCTGAAATGAAATCTAACAATGTGGAGTTGCTCCTATCTCATCTAATCTATTGATATCTCAAAAATGTTTTGAAAATTCGATTTTCACAGTCCACTTACCTTATAACACTCTAGCAGAAAGTGAACAGCCTTTTCTAGTCAGATCTTTTGGGTTTCTCAACAAGAAGAAAACCTGAAATCAAGAGCTTTAAAAGAAGAGCGAAGCTTGGTGCACAACTTGAAAAACTGAATAAATAACTAAATTAATAAATCTGAATGAAAGTTTTAGAACTAATGCCCTTGTTCTCAGCTTTCTCCTTTCTCACTTACAAACAGGGAAACAATTCACTAGAATACTGTGAATATACACGGAAAAAGGATGGTGTGATGTGGGGTCCTCCATGTAATGCCACTGTTTAAAACAAGAATTTAGAGCTTTAATAGGGAAGAGAACTGGTTGCCATTTTAAAAAAACCAACCAAACAACAGAATAAAATTCATGGGTAGAACAACCTGCCATTCTTTTTAACATTAATTTCATTACTGAGAATTTCATTATTCATAACCTCCATGCTCTCACCAAAACGGAAAGTGCTTGCTGTTGACTTCTACTAGAACGCATTCACTCCTTACTTTTATATCATAATGTAAACTTCACCTAGTAGGAAGAGTTTTTCTAGAAGCTGAAATACAAGTTAGCATATTGTAGTTACAGTACCTGATATACAACAGTGCTAAAATCTGACATATTCTGTAAAAATGTTTAATATAAATAGCAAGTGTCACACTTAGAGCATTGACCAGTGGAATGAATAAAAAGTACATATACAAGAGAGATTGTTCTCCAGTAAATTTAGCAGGGTTATGCTGACCTACATATACCAAGAATAGAACCCAGCACTTGCAACTATACAAGGTTTGCAAACCACAGCCTACATCCATACAGACCTCCGGAGCTGGGTATGTGGTTTTACTAAATATATACTTTTGAGCAAATCTACTGATCAAGTTTTGAATATAACTGTGTCATTACTTGGGGATGATTCTGTGACTTTTACAAGAATCTTTACGTGTCTAAGTAGGTAATATTTGTCATTACAAAGCATGATAGACCACTTCCTGAAACTAATAAAACCCCCCACAATCTTCTATTATTATTAACAGAATTATTATTTTGAAAGTTTATCTCCACCAGCCATGTTACAGGTGCACATCTCCATTAATCTTACTTTTAAATACCAAAAAAGGATTTAAACACTATTTTGAATACTAAAATACTTCATAAAATCTTTAAAACTCTCCTTTAAAAGGGCCGAGCTCTTTACTGAAAACTTTGCTAAAAATTTATATATATAAGGACACCATATAAAAGTGGCTGATGCATCCAGACACTCCTGTGAGTTTTATTCTGGCTGTTTTGCAGGCACAAGGGTTAATGGACAATAAGTCTGCGCAGGATTCACTGCACCTGCATATGCATAGGCCACACATAGATTTCTTGAGGGATCATAACAAACTCCACAGTCCATTTACCTCAGTAGGGATTCCCATTCTTGTTTGCGGTCACCACCTAACTTTCTTGTATGCCTGCCAGAGATACTGAGGTCTTGTAAACAAGGTGATCTTTACTGGCATGGTTAAGGAAATCTATCCCGCATGTCTATTGGGGCATGATATCTTGTGGAGGATGGAAAATGAAGACCGAATGAAGATCAACTTTGTCATGGAGTATTTGAGAGGATCAAAACCAAAAGTAGACCTCATTTTATGCGTAAAGCTGTGCCAAACAGAGCATTAGACGAACCCACATGCCCTTCTTTCCTTGCAGTACCTAGGCCTTTAAATAAACCTGCAAATTTGAAAATATTCTTCCATTTGGGGCTTCTCTGATAAATATAAGTAAGTTTTTACTCTCATTCAGAATATTTACATTGATGATGCTGTCACACTTTGGAACCCTGAGACCTCTTGCACTTATGTTGCTATTAAAACAACCTTGGGGCGAAGTTTAGAAAATTAACTTTGCTTAATGCTATATTTTGATTTAATATGGAAACCTTTCTTTCATTCCAACTTGTGCACAGTAGCGTGAAAAGTCTAGCTCAGGCACAAGGTCCCAAAACAAAAGGCAGAGTACAGCTCCACTCACCGCTTCACTTTCATTCTTTCCTTTAGACAACAGGGAGGTGGAAAAAGCCACTTGGTCTTTGCCAGTTCTGTGTTGTAGTCGAACTGCTCTGGGTAGACATAGGGAAGAGGGACTGAAGAGAGATTCTTGGACTGGTTTAAGGCAGCAGTTCAAAAGGCAGTACTTGGACACATACTGAGCTTCAGGCACTTCTTCAAGCTAAATAGAAAATGCCACCACGTAGTATTTCTACCTGAATATATACATTTCTATTTGAAGATACAGAGTATCAGCTTTAAATCACTTGGTAAAAATTTACTTTTAAGAATACTAACCATATCCTAAGAATTTAAGCATAGTTGCTACTCTATGAAAAGATATATGCCTATCTGTTCCAGCGACCTACATAGGTCTGCTATGGCACTGATGAACAATCTTTGAAGACCTAAAACTGCATGACCACATGTGGTGAAACCCGGTCTCCAGGTTCCAGACCATGAAGGGCTTTCCCTTCACTTGGTCACAGATTTAGTGGAAATCTATGGCCCAGGAGATATTCAGCCATTATACCAAATTTAGCACATTGCCACAGACCTTTAAGGGGCAGCAACATTTGGGCCAAGTAATCTATTGGAAGGAATACCTAACACACACATTTTCTCCCTTTTCCCACTGAGAAATTAAAATAAATAATCGTGGCATGACCATCAGCTTTAGAGATTGGGTTATCATGAATTTAGCTGTCATCCTAAGTAAGAGATAGCATCATGGTTGACCTAACAATTTGTTCAGTTATTAATAGCTTAGCTCAGTTGCAACCTGTTTTCTTCAAACATACACTATGCTTAACACTTGGCATTTTTGTAACAATGTGAAAAACTGTTAAAAACTGTAGTGTTATGTTTTCTGTTGAGCTCATTCATATTACTCTTGTACTTGCTATATCTTATGAAAGAACCATTTAAGTTAATATTAATACCACTAAGTTAATATACGCACCTGAATCTTCACAAACAACTCACTGCATACTGAAAGAGTAAGTGGTACATTGGTGAAACAGGGAAGGGATATGATATATTTTACACAAAGCAGACATTGAATATCTGTCTTGAGTGCTAAATGAAACTCAGACTTAATCATGAGGGTGTAATTAACATTTTGATAATAAATCTAATGAAACAAAAGGCCAATATACAGCTTAAGGGATGCATAGAGTTTTCTTATTGCTCATTATCACTATTGGCAGTCACAGAAGGTCATAAAGGTTTGTACTTGTGGATAACAAATGCGAGTCTTGCAAAACATTTTAAAGCACATTCAACAGAATGTGCCTTAGAATCATAGAATCATAGAATCATTAAGGTTGGAAAAGACCTCTAAGATCATCAGGTCCAACCGTCAACCCAACACCACCATGCCCACTAAACCATGTCCCTAAGCGCCTCATCTACACGTCTTTTAAATACTTCCAGGGATGGTGACTCTACCACTTCCCTGGGCAGCCTGTTCCAAGGCCTGACCACTCTTTCAGGAAAGAAATTTTTCCTAATGTCCAATCTAAACCTCCCCTGGTGCAACTTGAGGCCATTTCCTCTCGTCCTATCGCTTGTTACTTGGGAGAAGAGACCAACCCCCACCTCACTACAACCTCCTGTCAGGTAGTTGTAGAGCGCGATGAGGTCTCCCCTCAGCCTCCTCTTCTCCAGGCTAAACAGCCCCAGTTCCCTCAGCCGCTCCTCATAAGACTTGTGCTCCAGACCCTTCACCAGCTTCGTTGCCCTTCTCTGGACACGCTCCAGCACCTCAGTGTCCTTCTTACTTAATGTGGTCAAAATTAATAAACAAGAAAAAGCAAAGATCTCATTCCAAATAACGTTGATGGTTGGTTGATACCTGAACCATGATATAAACACTGAAGTTAGCCTTTGCCACTCTTACTGTTTACTATCTTGAGATAAAACATTTCCAAGTTTGCCAAGTCAAGGTACTAATACAGGCTGTTGATCCCTTTTGCTATCCTCAGTGGCAGGTTGCTAGCAAACCTGAGATTTGAAATTTTCAATCTTGGCCAGAAAGCTTATGGCATATCCCACAGCACTTGTGAAAATTTCCAGTAATAAAAAGAGCATCATTGCACTAAAGTACATAAGTGCATCTGCCAGTTCAAACATGGTAAGTGTGCGAGTTCTGAATGGGACACATTCAGAGCCTGTAAACATGGCACAGTCTGAAAGTCGTTCTACGTCCAGTGCAAACCTAAAAATTAAGAAATCTGTAATGCCCTTCTCTTTTAAAAAGGTATGCCCTGGGCAGAGATGAATGTGTGCACACGTGCTCTCTCAGATGGGATGCTAAAGGTTGTTGAAAGGTTTAGAACATAACTGATATTCAGTCAGTTTTGAAGCCAACATAATAGTATTGCATCTGCCCAACAGACTTTTCTCAAAGGCCAAAACAAAGACTTCATCACCAACTGTGCTCTTGACAGTGTTCAATATGCAACTATGCAACTTCCTGGCCCTAGAGGACTTTGCCTTCCATCTCTCTCACCCATCCTAAAGTCCTTTATCCCAATACATGTAGAATGGATTCTGCTCACGACAACAGTATCTGCAGTTAAGCAAACAAAAGCCATTTTTGGAGTACTGCTTTGGGGGTTGGTTGTGTGGGGGTTTTTTTTATTTTCAACTTCCTGCCAGTTTTAAACTAAGCATCTGGTGGAAGAGGTAGAAAGAGAAAGAGAAGTCTGAGTAACATTTTCTGCAAGTGCTGTTGCCTTATCCTCTCCTATCATCCACTCCCACAACTCAGAAAGCAGTGTGGTTTTGGTACTTCCTTCCTCACATGGCTACAGACTCAGCTGCTCAGTGCACCAATCTTCCGTAATAACGTTGCTTGTAAAGTGCTACCATCCTAAACCTTGCTTTCTTCTAATAACCTCTCTGAGCCATTGGTTTGAAGCATTTAAAATAAACTTGAAATAAAGATCAGACACTGTATTTTAAGCAGCAAATGATTAATATTTTGGCAGCAAGATAAGATGACCAACTTTTTCCTTTTAATTTTTCCTCAAAAACCAGTTGGTGTAAATCCGCATAGCAGCCAGCCCAGGTTTAGTCCAGAAAACTTCCAAACACTCAGGTCTCATTCATACCCATGGAGTCTGAACTAGAAGAATTATTAGCTCTGAAACCAGTGACCTTCATTTTACTTCTTTAGCTGAAAATAAACACAATATTATGAAAGATCTTCTTCTACAACAGAGAATAAGCCACACACAAGTTCCGTAATCCACTTCTCAACCAAAGCACTGGTATACACAGTGCACGGTTCACCCCGGAACGTTTCCTGATGTCTCACATGGAATTTATTATTCACACAGCAACTTCCTTATCACCTGCATCAGAAGGAAATTTCTTGTGCAGAGGAGTGTTGATTGCATGGGAAAGAAGAAGAGCAAGAGAAGTCCTATGCCTATAACTTGGCATTTTTCTTGCTTTATACAATTTGCTTGGGTAATGATGTCAGATTTAGAGAGTTGTAATTGTTCTTAAATTATTAAAATTTGTGCATGTGCTTATTTCAAAAGGGGCAAGTATGACAAAATTTGCTTCAAACCAGAAAACTGCAAAGTACTGTCTTAAAAAAGAAAAACCACAAAATATTCTTCCTCTGCCTTTCTATTTTCATACTTGGATCCTTGAGTACATATCCTTAACTTCAAATTACCCATCTTCATCCTTTTTAGACAGCATGACCATACTGATCTGAAATTGCTTGTTCTCTGATACTTGCTGGCAGCCTGATCTGTCCCCATAGCATTTTCCCTAAGAAAACAGAACAAACCTATGCCTTGAATTTATCTTTTAATCTGAATTACAGTAAGGTAAGTATTAGGAAAGTAGCAAGGGCAAGAGAAGGGATATTCAAAATAAGAGAAATATTTTAGCATTGTTCAAGGTAAAAAAAAAAAGTATCTTTTTGTTGGCTTTTTTTTTTAATATTAGATTGCTTGAAAGCTTGTCTTCCTCAAGCCCCAGCCCAGAAAACCAGTTAGACATGAAAAAGATGCACAAATTAGGTCATTTGGAAAAAAACTAGGGGATTGTTATTGCTGAGCAGCAGAAAAAGACATGAAAGAAGAAGAAAAACAAAATAGAGTGGTAACTGCCTGGCCATAAACAAAGATTTTACAATACTGAGATAAAGTTTGATTGGCCAGATCTAAGATGTATGGAAAAGAATTCTGCACTAACAAACAACAAAGATTTTACAGAATTTAGAATCTGAGATAAACAGACATGTTGAGTTTCTGATTTTTTTTCATACTACTTTTATTTTCACAGTTACTGTCTCTGATAGACCTAAATAGTATAAGCTAGAAGTAAAATGGGATATTTTTAACCAGATGTATGTAACCAATTTGTTTTGGTTGTCACAGGACTTTCTCAATGGGACTTTCCTCAAAAAGAAATAATGAGAATTAACAATCAGACCATGACTCATCATAAGCTTTCTTTGAAACAAAAACTTCATTTGAAACAAAATAATCATAGAGGCAAACTTCATTACTAGCAGAGCAGAATTCTGTTGCTCTCAGTGGACTGAATTCTGATAATCTCAGTAATGACTGTCCTGTAACCTTAGAGTTGTTCTCAGGGAGTCAGTCAACATAAAAACTCCCAGTCCCAGATGTCTGGGCTGGCTATGGATGCCAGCAATATTAGCAGCATAAATGCATGCTCCTGACTGAAATTTTACTCAAGATTGCATTTCATGGGTTGTTATTGACCCTGCTGCTGTATACAAACTACACGAGTGATGACAAACACATCAACTTGCAAAAAATCTCTCTAGACATACAGCTATAGTCTTCATATGTTCCATGAATATTTCTGTTCTGCCCTACCCTGCAAATGTGTTATAACATGAAACTAATTCAACCTTTTCACCTTCTTTACTGGAGGGATTGTGCATTAGGTATATTTTGGTTGCAGAGGAGGGAGGCAAAAATAACAGAGAGTAGATATAGGGTACATTTAACCCCTGCTTTTGCAACCATAAGCTTGGTAGAAGTTGTTTCCTGACGCATTATCTGCTTTTTCCATGCAAAATAATACAAATGCAATCACCATTATTTAAAGCAGTGTTCTAGTGCGTGATGTCTACCATACCCAAAGTTTCTAAGGCTTGCTGGGTTTAATGTTTATTTTTAAACTTGATCCAACAATATGGGTTTTTATCTATGTAAAAAAAATCTAGTTTTCAATTGGATATGCTGTAGTGCAACTTTGCAATAAGATGGTAAATTCAATATTCTTACCACATAGTAAATAATAATTCTGAATTACCAGGTTTAATTTAGTAAATATTGACGGAAAGCAGCTAAGGAAATGACTGACAAGTTTCAAGGAGTTTTTTGAAACTATTTTTGTGTTTCTTTTAAATAGAATTGTAAGTAAACTAAGTCAAGAAATAAACAGAAATGAAGGGAGGCTATCTTTCTTTCCAAAATGGTAAGTAAACCAATTCAGCTTTCTTTTTCAAAGCTTTCAGATATATCTTTTCTGGACTGTTTTCCATTTGATCAATAATACCTGGGTCAGAGGGACAGCCTGGAAACGATACAAAATAAAACTCTGTTTTGTTAATGTTATCTGTTAAGAATAGCAAAGCCTGAGCCCATGAACACCCTAGATACTTCTGCCATGTCCAGAACCAAGTAACATATAAATTTCATACAATTTTCCACCTGAGTAAATTAATCTTTAGGAATGCTATAAAGTCTAGGCACATATTATTGCATTAATAAACCATCATTAATGCATTTCACAGACCTATACATCATTACACTTTTTAATACTTTATGACTTATCATTGAATATAATATTCTTGCAATAGAAAAAGAGCAAAAATTGAAAGAACGTTGCATGAGGAATTTATATTCATATACAATGAAAATCTAAGTCTAGTCTACATAACATGGTTTTACATCATCTGATAACATGATTTTACATCTTTGCATTAACTAGAGTTCAAACTAGAACTGAAAACCATAAAAATATTTATCAACCCTACAAATATTTATACACTTGACTTTCAGCAGCTTGAATGGAATTAGTAAAGAAAGTTTCTATTTTCAGGACTGGGGCCCCCGGTAAGTTTATTTACTGAGTTCCCTTGTTTCTAAACACGTGACCTTACTGACTTGAATTTTTTTCAAGATAGCTTAGCTTATATTAGGATCCTGTATGTGAAATATGAAGTAGTGTGTTTTTTGGCATTTTGGGCGGAGTTAAACTCACCTATATAAGCTTCATTCTACTGTTAAAGACAACCATTACCTTTATTTGCAATAGATTTTAGTATGCTTAAAATATTTAAGAATTGCAAAAGGAAAGAATTTATTTGTTTGTATCTTTGTTGTAGGGCCCAAACACAAAAATGTCCTGAAAATCCAGGTAAGTGTGTACCGGCAGATAGTCTCTAACAACAAAAAGTGTTTAAAAATATTAAGATATTAAGTTAATCCTTGCAGAGCAGAGTAAAGGGGGGGGGCAGGACGTGAAACAACAAACAGGAAAAGATGAGAGCACAAAGAAGTTGCAAAAGGAATAAAGAGTAGTTACAGGAGAACAAGTAAGAAAAAATATTTTAATAGAAAAGATGGTGAAGAAAGGCAAGAGCAGGGACATTTACATGAGCATTCCCAAACTGCCTTTCTTTAACCCAATACATAGTATCAGTGCTTATGTATTTCTGTTCTAACACCTCTGCCCCCTGCCCCTACTCCTAGCAGCACCCTATATTAGAGAAGTAAGCTTCTAGATGTCTGCTGTGTTCTGAATTTTTATTTCAATTATTTTCTTAATAGGCCACGAGCATTTAAAACTTCTGCAAGCTACCATGTTCTCCCAGTCCTACTGAAATTAAAAAAACTTTTGATATGAAAGCTAAAATAGTATTAAAAAAAGAGATAAGAAGTCTCTGCTCATTCTGAAAGCACTCTACTTCAAATTATATTTAAAACTGGAAGCGTAGGACAAACTTGAAGTGACAGCACATATATAATCTCATACAAGGATAGTTATACTCTTAGTTTTGGATCAGAATGTTGTTCGTAGTACCTTTCATGAATACCTGCCTGCCTTTGAAAGGCCTACCTTGTGCCTGTGACATAGTATTGTGGTTCAGAACTGATCTGGGATTTGTTGTGTCGTTTTACATGTGTGTTGTACATGCTAAGAAGCCTGTGGTTTTGCTTCTTTACGCAGGATACAGTCAAGAAGACGGTGGCTGGTCTTCATTTGTGAGTATCAGGATTAACAAAACTTACTGGTTGAATGGATTACCTCTTCTGTAAGGTCCATCATTTCTTGCATTATCTACTTTGGGCAGCACAGATGGAGTGAGCAATGGCAGGGGGTGTTAGGATGAGGAGAAAGAGAAGTAGGAGCATGAATGATTGGAGTAGCTGCACAAAAATTTCTTCATTCAGAAAAGGGTTTCCCCCGGTAATGCAAGGCAAAGCTTCAGAATGGCAGTCCACTGGCTCAAGTAGAAGCTCACAGCCTGTGACCAGGTCTTCATAGAATCTTAGCTGAATTTTAAATGGCTATTTCAAGCTCTTAAAAGAGGTGGCTAGTAAAGGAAAAGTTGCTATGTTATTCAATGGCAAATTCTTGCCATTTTATTCTCTAGAGTTGATTTGTTGAAGAATCTAATTTTTTTAAGCCAACTGGACTGCAAAAGTTCCTTTTGCCTTTCAGCATAGAAAATGCATTGGTAAACATCATTAGGTGAAGCATACACGACTCAGCTAGCTAAATGAATAAGCTGACTGATGCACAGTCCGGGTTTATGAAGATCTCTTACATTGACCAGTGCCAATGTTTTTTTGCCAAAAATGGAGAGGGATTTTTAAAAACCACTTGCTACTAAGTCTGCAGGAGATTTGCTGCTATTTTAGGAGCACAAAAGGTAAAAGTAGCCACCTATAGAGCACCTGGGCTCTATGTCAATACAGAACTAGTCTGGAACTTTTAGCCAAGATACCAATGACAAATTGAATATTCTTTTTCTTGTAAGCCTTGGCAGATTGCACAGAAGATATGTGCAATGACCACTACCATATTTTCACTGTGATCTTACTAGTCCTGCAAGTTGTATAAAGCTGGTTTGGTTCTGGTCAGTGGCAGGCACCAAGACCCATACCAAAGACCTCATTTTTACTGAAGCATTTTTAAATAGTTGAGTTGCAGGCTGTGAAGTACATGCTATTAAGTAAGAACAAATATCAACAGGCATCAACTGCTGCTCCAATGTGTTTCTAGGAAGCACTGAACTGTTTGCTGGCACCTCGTCTGTTACGTAAAACAAAGGCACTGTGCATTTCAACAAGCTATCACCTTATCTTGGCCTTCCACTGCAGTTACTGTTATAAAATTATACTCGTTTCCTTTCTTAAGCTGTTGAGTGCTGTATGCATTAATAAAATGCTGCTTCCTTTCCCCATTTTACTTCAACACAAAATTTTTTCACTCAAACTGGTTTTAAAAAGCTGATATCCTCCAGAGTGAAAGATACCACAGTGAAAGGCCATAAGGAAATAGTACTGAAGTGTTTAGTATCCTGTTACAGCACCCACCTTTTATGTACATTTGCCAGGATGAAGATGATGACTATGAAAGCCCTGATGATGACCAGGAAAAGGAAGACGAGGCTGACTATGAATCACCAACAGAAGAACCTGAGGAAGCAGAACATGACAGTGATGGCTATGAGCCACCTCCATCCAATAATGATGAAGCACACCACAATGTCATATTTCCTGCCAAGTCACTTGCAAACAACACAGATTATATAGGTAATTACTAAAAATTAAGTGTTATTAATAATTTGTAAATGATATTTTCACACATTATCACCCACATGAATGGATGTGGTAATGGAACATAGAAGGTTTTTCCTTGAAGTCAACAGTCTAGTTCATGAACAAGATCTAGTGACACAGACTTACAGCATGTTCGTGGCTTTGTGACTTTTAAAGCTAAATTTCCTACTTCAGACAAGCTCCATTAGATCAAAGATTAGTTTCGTGTGATGTGTGCATTATTTGGCCTTTGGTTTGAATCTGCATGAAGTTAAACATATGTGCATACTATATGAGGTTTATCAGTGCAGCCTTCAACAGAGCAAGTTGTCACAACAGTGGCAAAAAACTCTAGTGAAAATTGGGAAAAGACAGAGATCAGCTTTCTCTGCCTGTCATTTTTTTATGTCTGATTCTTCAGCAGCCTGCAGTTGTGGAGTCAAATACAGGAGTACAAAACTGCCATTTAGACTGGCTGGTGTTTCACACCGTCACTGCATTGCAGTGAATGAAAATAAACAGTGTGGGCCAACAGACTAGCAGATGGAGTCACCTCACCACCAAAGGGGCAGATGAGCCTGTAAACTGCCAAAACAACATTGATCATAAAGCAACTATCCATTATATACTAAAACAATGCCTTTATGATGTATTAACTTAAGTATGCAGGTTACTGCAACGGCTCTTTTTCATAAAGATCTAATGAGAATAAAATAACCAACTCTGCGTAGTTGTTTAGTTTGGGATTTTTGTTTTCTTTAGACAGACCTCCAACAACTAGATCATCACATCAGCCTCCAGTACCTCCCCAGCGACCTGGTCCATCCCCAGTACCAGCTTCATTTGGGGGAAGAGGTGCTTCTGTATGTTTCTTTCTTAATATTTCACTTATTTCCTTTGCCAGTACCTTCTTAGAAGTCCAAATGTAATGCCATTTTTATTCAGATAGTGTAGGTAGAGGAAGAATTTCAGCCATCAAGATAGATTTGAACTCTGTTACAGGGTGGCCATTTTTTCACGGAACAATTAAATTTCATGGGACAAATATATTAAATTATTTCACATTACTTGGCTATTTCTTACACTGGAAATTTGTACCCACTTGTGAATGCCTCTCCCATATAAATTATAGATTTGTAATAGATGTCTTTCTGTTTCTTTAGTGATATTTGTAAAAAGAAAAAAAGGCTAAGTCTTTCCAAGCTACACTTCTAGCAATTGTCCAATTGAATTAAGATCACAGAAAAGTATAAGGGACTGTATAACAAGAACCCTGATGACCCAGATTTTTTTCCTTTTTTTTGGTACTGTGAATACTTCAAAACTGAAAGCTATTGTGCTGTTTACAACTGGCACTATAGGTTCACTGTATGCCAGAACAGATGTACATTAGGCCTACCCATGTACACAATAAAGGTAATTTTAGGATGTGATAGAGGGACTTTTGGTCTGACCCAGTGTCATAGTTCATATATATAAAACACACAGGACTCTTGGGTGTCATGAGTTCTCAAGACTGCTATCCCAAATTGCTGCTCTATTTTTTTTGGAATAAGAACGAACATTGGAAGGCATTTGTCTGGAGAAATCTAGGTTTAGATGCAAACATCTTTTGCAGCTGCTGACAACACAATGCTGTTTGACCCCAGCTCACCCAGTAACAAAGAACAGTCCTTTCTCCCCCTGCCTCAGTCAGCAACAGTCAGTAACACAGACTTAATATGTATTTCTCAGCTTCAAATTTACATCCACTAATTTCAGTACCAGTTTTCAAAACTAACACCTGCTGCATTGAAAGGGCAAAGATACAACAGCATGGTTGAAGCTCCTGTTTCCTTCCTTTGACAATACTCATGCCCTCCCCAAAGATAACATCCCACTAGAGTATTCCTTGTGAGACTAAACAGATGGAGGCAATTCTGCATCTAACAAAAAAACCATGTATGTAGGTCATTCTTCAGGAGTGTTAATGGCTCCTATCCTCCTTGCGTTGAGCAGAGACCTATTCCTTGTGCTGTACCAGAGACAAAGATTGGCAGATGTGGTGCGGTGGAGTTAATATACTAAAATTAAAACAGAAAGGTGAAGACACACTTTAACCACATGTAAAATATTTGTTTTAGCTGCCAGCTTTTCCTCCTCCACCAAGCAACAATGACTTGAGTAGAGACAGAAATATCAAGCCTTTGAAACGTAAGTATAGCTGGTTTTCTCTTTGTAAAGCTTTTCCCACAAGCTATATAGCACTTCACTTTTGCCTGTATCTCCTCAATTCCACTCTATTCTACTATTTATACAGAAGCGTCACTTGCTATTCTAAGAAGTAACACCAGTTCATGGCTATGCAAAATAAAGATATATTGACCTATACTAGCAAATTATCTTACACAGCTTTTGTGTTTAGCCCCAGCTCCTTCTATAGACAGAAGCACAAAACCTCCACTGGATCGCCTTGCTCCACCATTTGAAAGAGAAAGCCAAGCATCAGGTCAGTATTTGCTTATGCTAATATCAATGTGGTTTTTTTAATTATTCAAAATTATCAGTTTGAATATCATTCATGCAAAAGAACAAGGCTCAACCAAATGCACTGCAATCTAATCACATACATGATCTGTTTATGAATAAATTATGTGAACAGTACTTATAAAGTGAGAGAAATTGTATCTAGAAAGTAGCAACCCTAGCTCAGGACTAGCTGAACGGAAAGACATCAAGAGAACCCTGTGCAATAAAGGTTTGCTGTAATACTTATGTGAATGAACAAGGAAATATTTAGTAGGTTAAAAGAGGAAATAACTTTTGCATACAAAGCTAATGAAACTCTGCATACACTACTATATGTAATTTGGCACCCAGACTTAAAAGAATGCTGAGAACTGAAAAAACATAGGAAAAAAAATAGCATTTGTTTCAGACCTGAAAACCATGTTTTACAAAGAATCTAAAGAGACTACTGTATGACTTTTATTTATCATCTAAACACTTTCATATGTTATATAATGGCATAAAAGTATCCAGTAATTCAAAGTTGAACCACAGAAAATATGATTGTAAAACATGCCACTTTGAAAATTTTTAAATTTTCCTTTAATAAGAGATACTGCAATTTTGCCATCTCTTGCCAAGCCAAAATATTTTTCTGGCTTACTTCTCAGGAGGCTGAGTGCTTCAATCTGCAAAATTAACTTTCAATGATATTCAAAACTTGTTTGTTTCATAGAAGGTTTAATAAATTATCTTAACTTTCATTTTTTCTAAATGTAAGCTTTTACTCTTTTCAGGGAGGAAGCCAAGCTTTCCTGAAAAGGTAAGGTCTTTTTTGTTTGGTGCTTATTGATGTTTTTTCACCTATTTTGATACACTTACACATTCTCTTAACTATTCCTTGTTGTTTTACAGCCTCTGACTTCACAGCTAAGGTAAGAGTTTTGCCTCTGGAGATGAGACTCTCGATGCCAGTATTTCCCAGTTATCTCTTAGTAAGCAGCTTTTTGCCTTTATTTCATCATCTTGCTCCTGCTTTAGATCCCTAGGGGAACAGCTAGCAATGATGCCAAAACCTCCTGTGCCACCAAGTGACAGATATGAAAGAGGCAATCCATCTCCTCTTAGGAAGCAAACCCCTGTAAAGTAAGTGTTCATTTAATTGAAATTTAATAAAGGAGACATTAAATTTAACAAAAATATGGATAAGCAACACAGGATAGTATAATTTACTGCTACTGCATGACTGCAGTGTCTGCGGATATCAAAGTCTGGCTTTATGAATATGCATGCGATGTGCTGTGAGCTACAGAAAAATGTGAACGTAGAAAAATCTCTCTCTCCAGTCATATCTGAAACAGCCATTACGTAGGGCATGACTCACTTCCAACTTGCACAAAGAAATATATGATCCATGTTTTTTCCACCAGATTAAGTTCCTGCTCTAGGGAACATTCTTTCATGAGTTCTATTGCTATTTTTTTTAGGATGTTAGAAAAAGAAAATCTTACTTTCCTACCATTGCTTTTACTAGCCTGCAAAACCCTTTCTTAATAGCAAACAGCATTCTCTAGCAGAACTAGATCACTCTCTAGCATTTTCTAGATAACTTGTGGGCTGAACAGTGTGACTGATCTTAAAACAAAATAAGAAAGTAATTGAGATCTACTAATCAGCCAGGATAATTTATCAGAGAAACAAAGACTGGAAGGCTTATCATGTGCTCCAGCAATGTTGCTAAGTACTATAAATGATTTCAAGACTTGAAGTCTAATGTTTCATCATTGTAAAAACTTGTTTTAAGCTCCAATCTTATAATAAATTCATCAGACATTTTCCTTGTTGAAAGAACTAAGATGGGCTAAGGACTAGCATAATGTCTTAGATTATGGCTGAAAATTAGAATCTTAGATATTTTTATGAGGGGAAAAAAAATGTTTCTGCATTCATTGGGTCTGTAAAACTTACTATAAATTCATGTCTTAGTTGAAAATATGGCCTAATGCATACGAAGTGAATGAGTAATATTCCACCTATGATTCATGTTTTGTTTTCTCTGTTTCATTTCAGGCAGGGTTGGCCACCACACAGAAAAAATGAAGTAAGTATAGTCTCAAAGCAAATATTTAAAGGTATAGGATCTACAATAAAATGAAGCACCTGTATAAACTAATAATTCTGGAAAAGGTAAACTCGTTTCTTTTATCAGTTATAATGAATACTCATGGATCTTTCATAGCACGTAGTTTCTTTTTAAACAGTTCTTCTGTGTCAAGCTCAGTTTATTCCCTGAGTACTTTATCTTAGATAACAGGAATAACAAGGCCAGAATTTTTTTATGACATTCGAGAAGTGATTTTGCTTACATTAGGTTTTGGGTTTTTGGGGTTTTTTTCAGCTTAAGCTGACCTAAGGATTTCACTTTCAGATAACTCTGAGAGCCTACACTTACTGAAGGAATGAGGAAAGTTTACATCAGCTGAGAGTTTCTGACTGCTTTGTGTCAAGGTCCATTATGGGACATTTACCTCACAGCCTCTTTGTAAATAATAACTGCACCTTAACACAAGAACTTTAAAAATTATTTGGTGTTGCATGAAGATAGAAACCCCAGCATTTTACAGGAAAGTGACATATAGATTTAGAGTCCTTGTATACTCAAAATTCACCAACTTCCAGGTTTTTGTTTTGTAAAATATTCCTAAGAGCTGTGCTATAATACGTTGCTAATGTTTCTTTTCTTTTGGCTCTCCAGGAAGAAGACGACAGTAAGTATTTCTACAGTGATTTTTAAAACTTAAAGTCTTTCTTTGTCTTAGTTCTAAAAAAAAAGTGATCGCAAAGTTGTTTCTTTAGAGCCATTTCAAAAAGTCAGGTGGTATCTTGACAGGTTATAGAATGCTTATAAAGTACCTCATAGAGATTTATATATCAAAGTTGCAAAACACAGGCAGGAATCAATAGCTAATAACTTCCTTCAGTCAGCCAGTTACAAGACAGCAGGATTTCTTATTTTGAAACACATTACATTTTAGAGATTTGTGATCTGCACACAGCTTCAAACAGCTAGGCATGTAAACCTGGTGTCCTCTGAGTTTTCAACAAAACATTCAGTCAAACCGTGCTGGTACTAGTCTTCTGTGTAATATTATTTACTCTAACAAACAGAAGCAGAACTTGTTTTATGTAATAATAGTATTTATAAATTACTTCAGAATCCTGGTTCCTAAAATTAAGTTGGTAAAGTGACGCCATAACAGAAGCAGAACATTTGGCCAAGTCTCTACAAATTATCGCTGCCTTTAAGACTCCATAAAGAATAGGGCTATTTAAGCTGTGTGGAGCACAGTTAATCTGTTCCCCTCTTACCAGTAGTTGAGGTCTGAGGACATTGCAGAAAGGAAATGTTTTATTTTATGCTGTTGTTTATGATGATACGAGAGAAATCTCACAAAGGAATGAAGTTCAAAAAAGTAACCTCAAATCCACTATTTAGAAGCAACGTAACAGAGAACATGTGGTTACGTACCATCTTCAGCTCTACTGCAGTTAAGGTATCTGAATTGTGGCTTATCCAAAACAGAAGTTAGAAAATGTAAATGTTGCTCAAGCCTGTTCCA
This sequence comes from Fulmarus glacialis, assembly GCF_000690835.1. Lineage (NCBI taxonomy): Eukaryota > Metazoa > Chordata > Aves > Procellariiformes > Procellariidae > Fulmarus > Fulmarus glacialis. Next base: position 78,554 of record NW_009194596.1, on the reverse strand, counting down.
GTTTATTTTTAATTTTAGTACTTAATTTTAAGTTCTCAGTTGACCATATGAGTTTACAATCTGTAACTAACATATCAAGGACTTTTTATAGAACAGTTTACTCCATTATGTTCGTCTAATTAAACAGCAGTAACGTGACAACGTTTCTTCATTCTACCTCATTTAAGAATGTCTCACATAAGTTTTAAGTTTCCTTCTCTTCCTCTCCACAGCTGCACCCCAAAGACCAGTGCCGCAGCTATCTTTGCCCCCATACAGCTCCAATACATTCCCATCCAAATCTGTCAAGCCTCCACCTAAGCCAGGATCCAACAGTATGCCTGGTGCAGAAAGGTTTGTTTCACCCATTATTGTGTCATTCCTTTTGAATCTCAATCTCTTTGCAATTTAGCAAATAATAGTATGTATGTGGCTACAGGGTTTTCAGGCAAACACAAGGTAACTACTTGAAGTAGTCCATTATTTTTCAGGCTATACCCTTGCCTCCACTATATGTTAATTTGTGTTGTTCCTATTGTCAAGGAGAATCCTTCATATAAGTGAAGCTCTGTATTCAGTGAAGCAGATAGTGTACCTAAGGCAACCAAGAAAAAACATGCAAATCTCTCAGTATTTTAGAGCCTACATGGTACAATGCTTCCATTCTTGAGACATCGCTCCCATTGCCTGCAGGATCCATAAGAATGACAAGCCCTTTCGGGAAGGGATCATCTTCTCCTAAAAAACTATGCAGGATGTAGGTCAAAGAGGTCTTCCTTTAGAAGGATTCTGTGCACTGTAATAGCCTAAGTGCTAGAGCTGTGACTACTAATTGCTTCAAAACTAAAAAAACCCACAACCTTAGTTGAATCTGAATTTCACCACCCTTTTCTAATGGTTAATAATTCCTATTTAAAATTGTGAACCTTGCTTCAACTATGATTGTTTCTAGTCTCAACTTCCAAAATATTCGATTGTTATGTCTTCGTTGGCTAGATGGAAGAGCGCTTAATTAAATTTTGATAGAATTCTGATGTAGCGTGCAACAGACTTAGCTTTTGATGAGTCAGAGTAGACTCCTTGAGTCTAAGTCTGAAGTACATTTTCTAATCTCTTTCTTTTTAACGGCTCTTTGATGAATTCCTCCCATTTACCATCATCCTCTGGAACTGCTGACACCCCAGTAGAACAAATATTGCAGTAGCAATAGCAAGGTCATATGCAAATATGAACTATTCCTATGATGAACACTCCTGCTTATATCCAAACGGCGTTGCCAAATTTTGCTATAGCCCCCATTTGGCTGATTCTCTCCCATGAATCACAAGTCGTGATAGGGTGTTTTTGTTCTGCAAACATAATTAACATATTAATCCCAGAGCTTTTTGTACAGTTCATTTAAGCAGAAGAGAAATATGAACTGTAAAGAAAAAGCCTGCAGAGAGTGTTTGTTCCCAATTAAGTGAAGAAATTAAAAAAAAAAAAATTAAAAAATTGAAGATTAGGACTCTTCATTTTGAGAAGTTTTGGATGTGGGTTCTGGGATCAGGCCATAAAAGGAAATTGTAGATTTTCTAACAAAAAGCACAAAAATGAATACAGGAGGGAAAGCATAGGCACATGGAAGTGTTTCGGTGCTGCGGGTATGAGCTCTGTGCCACTGTCAGCTCATAGCTCACAGAATCCCAGAATGATTGAGGTTGGCAGGGGCCTCTGACATCATCTGGTCCACACCCCCTGCTCAAGCAGGGTCACCTAGAGCAGGCTGCCCAGCACCATGTCCAGATGGCTTTTGAGTATCTCCAAGAACAGCAGCTCCACAACCTTTGTCAGCAACTGCTCCAGTTGCCCTCACAGTAAAAAAGTGTTTCCTGATGCCCAGAGGGAACCTCCTGTGTTTCAGTTTGTGCCCACTGCCTCTAGGCCTGTCACTGGGCACCACTGAAAAGAGCCTGGCTCTCCCTTCAGGTATTTATATGCATTAACAGGATCCTTCCTGAGCTTTCTCTTTTCCAGGCTAAACAGTCCCAGCTCCCTCAGCTTTTCCTCATATGTGAGATACTCCAGTCCCTTATCATGTTAGTGGCCCTTCACTGGACTCTTTCCAGTGGCTCCACACCCATCGTTGCAACACTAATGATAAGAAACTGCATTTTCATCAACAATGTTATAGAAGCCACATGAAAAATGACTCTATAAGTGGAACCCCACAGAAAGAAATATCTAGCAAGCCGTTGCCTGTGCTTCCTGCTTTAGGGGAATAAAGTAAGTAGTCATTCCCTGTGAAAACTCAGCAAGCTGAACTAGTTTTCTGCATTGATCCTGATACAGAAGTCTTGGTGGCCCACTACTGATTCCCTCTACCTTATTCCCAGATACTGAGCTTCAAGTAAACTTAATGGAAATAAAAAGAAGGAAAGAAAAACAAAAAGAAGACTTAAGAGAAGGCTATCCTTATGCTGCATAGGTATCAAGAGGATCTCACATTCTGTAAAACAGGCACAAAGTCCAGATCATTTCTTCAGAGCACAGAGATGTTGTATAGCAATGCTGTATTTATACTGACTACTTTTTT
>NW_009194596.1:0-75917 GCF_000690835.1 Fulmarus glacialis | reverse complement strand
GTACAAAAAATGACTGAAGGCTGAAAGGTGGTTTCAGTGCAGTTAATATAATCTTTTTTTTTTCTATGGATGTTTCTGGTTGGACTATGAACAGAAAACTATCAAGTTCCTGAAAGGCATCTTGCGTAACTTAGCCTGAATCTAAGAATTTTTTTTCCCACGAAGTTCGGGCTTATTGCCTAGTTAAACCATTGTCAAAACTTCATATAAGCATCTTCAATATAGCTAACATTACTGAGAGCTGAGCAACACTACCTGCAAGTCATTGTGGTATACAAATACTCTCAAAAAAGTGAAATATTTCCATGTGAAATATGCTGCATATTTATCTTGTAATAATGAGTAAAAAATAAAGGAAGCTTAGAAATCTATTGCTTTGCAACTAATTTTTCACATATGGTAACAGCTGCCAATGTCTTACAGTGACATTTTTTAGTTTTTACATGCTAAGAAGGCAAGGAATGCAAAGGGACAACGTTACTTCTAACAGTCTCTAAAGAAACCAGAGATGCTCTCAACTGAGTAATTGTGGTACAGAAGCTAAGAAGATGTAACCTCTATTTCAAGTTAATCTGATTTTAAGGAAACCTGAACTGCAAGAGTTCAGTTCAAGTGCCTATGCACCAATGATTTATGTAAAGAACCTGGTTCTCATAAAGTAGCCTAAATCTGATTTCAAATAAATTCAAAATGTCTCAGTATCAGTGATGTAAATTCTTCATGCCTCATAAAATCAAGATTGTACACCCTGTATGCACGCCACAGATAAAATTATTTTCCTGGTTTTAACATTTTTTCTACTTTTATATCTTTGGAGGCAACAACAGCAGATCTCCTTCAAGAGGCACAGCTGACATAAGACCTCCATTGCCAATTCCTAGCAGACAGACTGTTCACCAAACGAATGTGGAGGAAGATGAGGTACAAAACATTACAAGTATTAACCATAACTGCTAAACACAGCAAATTTTCTGATTTCAAGAGAGAACGTTTTTCAAAGTTGTTTTTCTGGTTAGTAGTCACTGTCAGGATGTTAGTAGGTGCTTTCAGTTTCCTTTTCTGTGTCAAACTTTAGTGCCTTATTTTGTCTTCACCAAGAAAAACAATAGCAAAAACTCAGTAGAACAAAATAAGAAAAATACTTGCTGGATTACTTGTTTTGCACAACTGCCTTCAACTGGCATTACATATTCAGTTCTCCTTCCACAAAACTTTGGTGAGTAAAGAATTCATACCCTTTAAGTGCATTTTTGTTTCATATTTCTTTAAATATGACAAGTTTAGAGCAAACCACTCCTGGTGATAACGCTGCTGGGCAACCATACATGGTATGTTCACAGGAAGTCTGCATTATTGTCTCAGATGATAGTTAAAAAAGAAAAAATAAAATAAAATAATTTTTAAAAAACCCTAGAGAAATGAAGGCAAAGGATGCTAGTGTCCCAGGCAGACAAAAGAGAAAATGTCACTTAAAATCTATCTTTTACCGAAAATATTTGGAAATATCTGTTTTCTTAGCTTACTTGCAGACATATTATAGGTAGGTCTGTAATATTTTCAAATTTATCAAAGTGAGCAAATAATTTTAAAATCATTTAGTGCCACTTACCATACAGTAATATATACTAGTACAATCCCTGAAGTCCATACCTTCAGAGATTCTGCACATAAACCCAAATACCCCTCACATTCAAATTTCTCTCTACTTATTTGTATGTTGTTAACATCACAAGCTAATTCATTGACAGCTGACATTCTCTTTTATCCTCTCTCACAAAAAACATAGGACTCACTAAATGATGAATGGTACGTTGCTTATGTTAGCCGCCCAGAAGCAGAAGCAGCTCTTCGAAAAATAAACAAGGTACTCTTTAAATCGTTGGTGATTCTCACCATCTCCTAGCCAGATGTCCTTGCAGTCTTATGGGAAGAGTGAAGGTAAATAACATGGTAAGGTTATAGCCCCAATATAGATACTTAGAGTGAGGGATTCACCTTGAATATCTTTGCCCACATAAAAGTTACACATCTAGTCTAAACCAGCCATGAAGGCTATTGTTTTCCATAGTCCAAGAGAACAAATTATGTGTCTCCAGAAAGCAGTTCCACCTCGCCTCTCTTAGGAGGAGTGACTTGTTCTCTGTCACTGGTGAGGAATTCATTGCAAATTCCAAGTTTTATATAGCTTGAATTAGATGAGATGAATCCCATCCTTTTCTAGGCCATATTTACCAGCAAAATGAAGTACAGATTCAAACAGATGAAACCCAGGCTTAACTGTGCATGTGGAGATAAACCAAATTGTATCCCATCACTGTGGGAAATCTGTTTACTCTATGATGCTTCACAGCACATGCAATGAGCTGAAGAGGACACGTACAGCATTTCAATGACTTGTACTAAGGTCCAGCTTATGAGATCACATTCAATGCCTTTAAGAAAGGGTGTTTCAGTGGAAGACTTGTTAAAACAGATCTGAAATGAAGAAAAGCAGAGAAAGAGAGCAAGACAATATCACTGCCTTTACCAAAATTACACAGACACTATCATTATTTTAGGCTGTCAATAGATCACATAGGAACCTTAGGAATGAACTTCTCTTCCAGTTAAAGTGACGTGAGGTTTGGCCTTCGATATTTTACTTCCTCCTCTAATGGAATCTCTCCCCATAGAACACCATTCCTCCCTTCCCTAAAAATCTGCATTTGTATCAGACAGGAAAGTTTTAACTAGCAAATTGAAAGACAAAACATTTGAGAAATGACCTAAACTCTTCAATAGTTTCTCTTACCAGGAGGAAAGAGATTTCAAAAAAAAAACCACTTAAAAGCGTGAGTGCTCTAGCTAAGGTTGTTATGCTGATCAAACCCAGAAGTGACATTTATTTGCCATCTTTCATTTTTTCATCTTTCAGGATGGAACATTCTTGGTAAGAGACAGCTCAAGAAAAACTGCTACTCATCCATATGTACTGATGGTGTTGTACAGAGATAAAGTATACAACATCCAGATTCGTTACCAGGAGCAAAATCACATATATTTGTTAGGAACCGGCTTAAAAGGAAAAGAGGTACTATGTGTTTTTCACACTACTTCCCTTCATCTTAAGGTATCTCCTGTCTCATTCCTGTGTCAGGCTACTTAACCTGGCAGCTGTTTTACTCCAGTGGAATTCTGCTTATTGTCTTAAGTTATTCCTGGTAGAATATGTTACTGCTGGAAGTAAAATCAGATTCTCCTGTTTGCACTTAGGCAATAAAGGGATAGCCTTAGAATACAGCCTTTAGAAATCCATATACTTGGTTAGGGAATGTTTGTCTACCACTAAGATAACAGATAAGGGAAATATACAGTTGAGAACAAATCCGTATCTGCCAAATTTACTGCACTGCTCCCAGACTGCTGGTTTACTTACATCCAGCAGTACTGCATTGGATTTACTGGCACCAGGCAGACTGGTCAGCACGTGTACTGCAGTTCTGATTGAGTCAGAACCCTCTGAATTTATCAGCCAACTTTTTGAACTTTCAAGTGCGATCATCATGTCAAGCAGAATGACAAAATCATGTATTAAACAGGCCAAGACTGCATAAATTAATTATACAACATTGCAATAGGTTGTACACACACTAGATTAACAATTATTGCGCTACAGATTATGGCAGGAACGAAAACAGCTGATCTGATAGTATTTACTGGACCTTATAAGACTGCTAAGTATTTAGAGCTAAAAAAAAAAGTTTGGTTTTACTAATACTAATAACTGACATTTTTGCCATAGCCTTCTCATGTTTTCCATCCCACAGGATTTTTCTTCTGTAGCAGATATCATTGATTACTTCCAAAGAACACCTCTTCTTCTGATTGATGGAAAAGACAGAGGTTCAAGAAACCAGTGCATGTTAAAATACGCTGCAGGACATATGTAAATGAGACCATAATGAAGATCACATATAGTATCGAAGCACACTGAAGTTCGTAGACTTCAGGATATTTCCTTTTTTACCAAACTAAAATAATGAAGTAATTAAAAATCCTTTTCATTTTAAGGAAAAAAGAAAATGTTGGTTTTAAATTATACCTTAAATGCAGTACTCTACAATGTGTTTATTACTGTCCAGTAGTCGTAGAGTACCTGAGAATTTTTTATCTTCCAACATACATGTATCTTCTTGAAATGACTTCCACCCTAAATTAGAGGACCCAGAAATAAATACCAATACTAGTCTCTGCTTTCATAGGAGAAAAAAAAGTAAACTATTTTTCAGATCAGAACTGCAGCAGCAGTTATGTTATTTAATGTGATACAGAGTAGACCCAAACCTTGTCAAAGTTGAGGAGTAGACAAAAGACAATAAAAGCCCAATTTTTTCCCACAATCCACTTCCCAATAAATTTAACTACGGCCACTTCTATGAAAAGACTGGGACTCCGACCTGGATCTGAAAGACACCTAGGTTTCAGTGACACAAAAAAAACCCCCAACCCTGGATATGCAGCTGCCTGTCAAGATTCGTGTCTGTGTTATTCAGCTGTGAAACTGTCTTTGTTCACAGTTTTCTGGAAAAAATAAAATATCTATAGATATCATGTTCTCTCTGCCATACCACTGATGATTCACCAATGGCATGTCTTAGCCCACAAGCTGGAATTACGTATCTCCTAGCCTCTAGCCTCACTCAGAAACAAGCTCTTCTCCCTTAACACAGACCTCTCTCTAGCTGTGGCTTTCTGACTCTAAATTAAGCAACTGCTTTTTTACAGGAGACACCTCAACAAGATTATCATCATGTGATTCTTAATTGGCAGAACACACCTAAATCTCTTAGAAAGCAGACAGACACAATCAGGCTAAACTTAGTTCAGTTCCTCTTATACAACTGCTTTCCGTTTTTAACATTCTCAGTTCTAAAATATAAGTTGCAACTTAGGACCACTGGAGCATACTGTATCAAGAGTTTTTCCCTCTCCTTTGTTAAATGGGATTTATCCAACACTTTGCCTCAGTTTTCTAGAAACCTTTGTTTTCTGACAAGACCTTGGTTTGATAATTATGTTAGACTTTGTCACACTTTTTCTCCTTTAAAGCCATTTGTATGTATATCACTTGAAACACTTGAACCAAAATTCAAGGCACAAAAATATCTTCCATGTAATCTGCATAGCTTCTCAGATAAGATAATCAGATTTTATAAACAGTTTTACTTTAAATATATATGTTTTGTAAATGTTATCTTTCTTTCTAAGATATTTAGCTAGGAGCTGGAATTCAAAGTTAGCGAATTTCATTTCCATGCAAATATGAGTCAAAAAAACCCCATGAAAAATAAAATTTTAAAAATTCTTCAGATGACAAAACCTGTTTCTAGCCCAATATTTTTTAAAAGCTCACTACTAATCTTGTGAAAGAAAAGTCAGTTATAAAGTATGTTTTTCAAAAAATGTTAAAATTAAGAACAGCATCCCCCATATCTCCACTGATTCTGTGAGCTGCAGGTTGTAATTCTATGCCATTGCACTGCCTTGAAATGTCTGACAACCCAGAAATACCTCCTATGGAATTGTGTTTTATTTGTTTTAAATCATCTCATTAGTGAAAGAGAAATAAAATGTAAACCAGCATAACAAATGATAATACTGCACATTTTTTTCAGCAGAGTAAATCTTGATTTGATTATTCAGATAAATATGTTTTGTGTATGAATAAAAACACACTGCAACATTCAAACATGTCCACAAGTAAGGTATGATTGAATATTAATGTAATGAACTACACAAAAACACTGGCTACTCAAATTTTGGGCCAAGCGGATTTCAGGATAGAGTATTTAGACCACTAACTCTTTCTTTCTTTTGTAGCTAGGTGCATTAGAAATTCAATACAGAAACTAGCACGAAAGTACTTTTGGTTTTCCAAAAGTAATGTGCTCTTTGGCCTGCTTCCTCAGCAACATTTTTAGAATGAGGAAGGCAGACCAAATGACAAGTTGCAGTTGCTCCTTTACTGACTGTTTCTTATCCCATTTTCTGGAGCACAACTGAGATAAGAGAGCGATGACTTGAAGTAATTTAAAATCTTTTGTTACTGTTCCAATATGTCTTTGCTTAAAAGGAGACAACCACATGTGAAAAACTTCGTGCCCAGTTTCCTGACCTTTCTAGTTAATTACATCAGTCTTTCCAGCCCTAGTGGGCTTAATTTGGGAAATTTGCGTTAAAAAAACCCCTCTCAAAATCAATAAGCTATTTATAGCATTTTTCTGCTCTACATTTTCAGTTTAAAATAAAAACAGCCTAAATGCAGGAAACCGTACTATCATTTTACATGCAAACTGAAGCAGTATTAATAGAAAACGATGCATGAAGATAGATGTTTTTACTTAATCTGTCAAACTCCAAGATTTTTCTTCAGCCTCTCTTAAATCTTTGGCCTTCATAGGATGGTTGAAATTCAAAATAAGGTCACAAAGCAGTAGCTGGCTTTCCACTGAAAGACAAAGGGCAGTGTATGATCATGGTGTTTATTGAATGGTAGATGCTAAATGAATGGCAATTTATATACAGCACTTTTTGAAGTGTTCATCTATCAATTCTTTCAAAAAATTTGAAGGATTGCCCTGTTTTGTTTACTTCAGGATGGTTAAATAAAGTTTGGTATTAGCATACTGGTAATATTTCTATTAGGAGACTATTACTGTTCCTGCAAAGGAATGACTTTGACTACCTAACAGATTTTTTCCATGGTTAGCTAACACGATTCCATTTCTATGTAACTACTGTTTCATTAATTTTTCAAAACAGAAGAGCAACTGTATTGTTTCATTAGATTAAAAAACAGTTGTATGACATAGAAAACCAAGCCATTCACAACTGCACACTTTTTAAAACGATGCCTTAAACATCTTCTTGTTTAGCTGGATGATGAACTCAGAATTACCATTTAGTTTCTTCAACTCACTGGACATTTTGTCAACATTTTTAATTGCAGCCTCAAGGTTAAACTGCGGATCAGAAGCAGCATTTTTGAACACCTGTATGAAATAGAAACAAAACATAACTGGCAGTGTACATATGACTCATAAAATCAGTAATCCAGCTAATCATAATCTTTATGAATTTTTTTTTTTGATTTTCTAAAATAATATTTTAACTAAAACTTCCCTCCACTTAGATATGGCAAATTGCAATTACTGAAGGCAACTACTAAACATTCAGGCTTTGGTTTTGTTTTCTGTTCCTTTTTTTTTTTTTTTTTACAAACAACTGCAATGAAATTAATAATATCTAAAATTTCCTCTCCTTACCAGCATTTTTTTCATTTTTGTTTTCGACCTTACTTTTCCTACAGAATCTAAATGAAAATTAATCGTCAAGTAATATTCAGTCAACCACAAGATGGAGCTACTGTGACATTAACATGTGTAAAAGAAATTAATATCACTATTAGCACTGAATATTAATGAATCTGCTAGTGCCTGCCCAGGAACATTTATGTCTGTATAGGTAATTATTTTATAATCAATAAATTTTTGCTTATTTTGGAGATCATATTCCCTCCTTTTAACATTTAATTTTAAAAAAAATCAAAATCTGGAGATGATTAAGACTAGAAACTGTTTGAAATTCAGTATAATTTGAATTTTTAAATTTATACTATACTCCTTTTAAGGATTTTTTTTTTCTTAGGAAAAATATTAAAGAAAATTGCACATATCATATTTTCTGGCCTAGTTATAAGCTCTCTATTTATCATTCAGAAATTCTAAAAATAAAATCTGGAAAAACTCTGGGTGATTCATAACTAATGCTCACTATGTAGAGCATCTCAGCACATTGAGAAATATGACAAAAAAAATTGAACATACATTTAACATAGATTCTTTGTCCAAGACTCTCTTCCTTTCAGATAGTGGCTTTGCATTGAGGTCATCAGCCAGGGCCAAAGATCCTAAAAGGACAAACCCCAAATTATTATGGAGTAATATATATTTTATATATATATGTATATATCTCATATCAAATAAATCAAACATTTGATAAATATAATGACTAGACCTTGTTTTCATTAGTGTTATTTGAAAGTAGAGTCTAAGGGGTTGAATAGTTTTAATTCCTCTTGAGGAAGAATAAAATCTTGGATTTTATTTATTTTACTTTCTTTTAGAGACAGTGTTTCAGATATTTTTTAGGAGTTAGACATAGAATTACTAATAGTGAATAAGCATATTTATAATAGTGATGAAGAATTCCTCAACAAAATTCTGTAATTTTTCTAATTGAAAACTTTATAAAAGATCTAAAAAGGCATTGCGATTAGTTTCTATCATCAGTTTATGGAAGGAGAATCTAAGGCACACATGCAAAAAAAAGTCAGTAACAGAGTGGAGATTAAATACCAGATCCCTCAGTTCTTTCTTCGCCCATTCTCTGTGCTCTTCTCTCCCTACATATTAGGACACCCTCGGGCAAGTTTAAGTGTATAACGTCATTGGAAAGCTGTTTCAACACTGAAAAGGGAAAAAAAAAAAGGGGTTATTTCACCCTGGTACTCTGTGTGTTCAGAAAGGGTGCAAAGAAATGAAAAAGACCCTGCTCTTAGCTAAAAGGGCAGACAGAAGAGCATGCCCCTCTTTTATTCCCCTCAGGAATGGCCTGTAGTGAGAGCAAAGCCCTCTGTGGGGCAGGCGCGTGGGCTCAGCCCCAGGAGGCACCAGCTCTGATGTTCACACGGGCCACCATGAAGTGTGCGATACGGGAGCCCCACAAGGCTTGAGGATTCCCCTGTCACCAGAGGCTGTCCTGAACAAGCAGTAGTGCAGAAGGGGTGCCGCACAGGAAGGCCCAAGGACTGAAACAGAGCGATGGCAGCTACCTCACAGATTGGTCAGGCCATGGTGACAGCATTCTCCTGCTCTTGGGGGTGCTTCATGGGCAGGTGTGCTTGCTGAGAGTCGGAAACATCGCCGCCAACCCCGCCGTGGCATGCTGGCGTACAAAGCCTCATGTCTGCCAGGGCGCTGGTGCCCAAGGCCCTACTTCCAGGTGTAGCCTGCAGGGACCGTCCACCTGCTCTTGAAGGCTGGGGTGGTAGCACAGCCGGGCCTCCGGGTTGCCCCCATTCCCCAGCATGCACAGCCGGTGCTAGCAGCATAACTCGCAGAACACCAGATACCGCAGGGTGATTTTGCTCCTCCTCCCCTGCTGCCATGACAGCAAGCAGGGCTATCCCCAAGGAAACCGCAGCCTGGCTGACCCCCGGCACCTCACAGGTGCTGGTGGGGTCTGCAGGCAGGCAGCAACACAGCCCTTTCCACCAGAGGTGAGGAGCTGCTGCTACCACAGCCTGGCTGCGCCATGGCTTCCTCCCAGCAGGCAGCAGGACAAGCTGGTCACTCCAGTTCGGCCCTGGGAGGCACCGATCCCCGGGGCACTGCCAAGGGCTCCCCTGGCCTGGGGCGGGCAGCAGCCCACGCAGGCAGGAGGAACTGCATGCCCCCATGCACGGGCAGGCCCAGCGCTTTGCTGCCTTCTGCTTTGCTCAGCAAGGAAAGCCCCACGATGTGTCCCTCTTCCAGCACATGAAACGTCTGTAGGTTGCAAGAGCCCTGTAGGAGTTGTGATTTTAAGAGTGGGAGGTAAAAAGTAACCACAAATGTTGCAAGAGCTGAAGAAGAAATGGAGAAGGGAGGACTGAGCTGTCAACAGGGGAGTGGTGAATGGCGATTTCCTCTTGTCCTTTGAGGCCCTGCCTATGGAGCGCTTATTGCACGTTGCAGCAACTAATTTATAAGCATTCAGTTCCTTTTTGTCATCAGTTTAAATTCACATGGAGTATGGAGAATGTGATGAGTAAAGATCAAATAATGAACCTAAATTCAAGTAAAACAAGAAAGGCACTTTGCTATACAGATTTATCAATTTAGACTACAACAATGAACACTGCCCTTAGATGCACTTATCTGACTTGAGTTGAAATCAACAAAAACTGCTAAATAATGACCTGGAGTTGGGAACTGTTCATTTCTTCCCCAGTGTGTGCCCTGTAGTACTTAAAGCCAGGGACATCAAGCAAGGGAATGGCTGTCAGCACTTTCATTTAATTTACTGCAACCACACTTCCTGCTGCTCAGTGTTCATCTGTATTTCGAACTTGCTGTTTGGCACCAGTGGAGGAGGGTTACCAGTCCCTCAAAGAAGAGTGGAATTACTTGGATGTGCAGTAGAGGACAGATGGACAGAGAAGTCAGCTGCCTGCCATTTACTTACTCTTCCATTCTCCGTCTTTTTCAGGCGTGTGCTTTCATAAAACAACTTCTTTAAAATAAAGCGTTCTAAATGTATTGTTTTGTGACTGCGGGTGAAGCTAAATTGCAACTCAGAATAGCATTTTCTGTTAAGGCACAATTAAAACTGTGATTCAAAGAGAAAACATGATATGCTGCTTAGATTGTGGGGCTTTCTGAGGATGAGAAATGCAGAGCAGGAAACACTTCACACGTGCACTAATTCCTGTACTATAGTCTTTCAGTTTACAAGGGTTTGCAGGGACCCCAGTGCAAGCAAGTTAGCTGTGCCCTTTCTGTTTGCCTCTAAGGAAAAAGTCCTCTGTGGTTTGCAGAAGCTGGTGATTTTGCTGGCAGAATACCGGAGTATAGGTGTGTACAAAGAAAATATACAACAGGGTGTTTTTATATATCTCCTATATATAAAAGAATGTATAAAAGTGTATATAAAATATACGTACAAGTAAGTAAAACAGTAGCCAAGCAAGTTCCTGAAAACATTTGTGTTAGTATAAGCAGAAGTTATTTTCGTCAATAACCTGTAAAGGAGAATGCTTAAATGGCTGCCAGGAATGGGGTTAGCAGAGGAAGCTATAACGAAGATAAACAGACACCTGCTTTACTGTACAGATTGCTAGGAAAAACAGGTGTAGTATCCTAGTATGGTAGTAGGAAAAGGGAAAGATATAGCTGACCTCAGAAGAGGTGAATTACCAAGTAATGGGGAGTTTTTCGAGAGATGGGAGGCAGTTCTACAATGACCTCTGTTCAAATATTTTATTTAAGTTTACTTTCTACATATTTTTTTTCCACATCCTATAAATAATCTCTCACATCGTACTTAAATTCTTCTGTGAACTAACCGTAGAAGGAAAAATAGAATATTGTAACCACCAGAAAAATCAGATTCAAAATACGTACAATAAACTGAGTTGCCAGAACTAATTGGATGAACCAGGTAGAGTGGTTCTTAAATGCAAGGCCTTTCTAAAAACAATCTTCAATAATTTGAGATATTAACAAGTAAGATGATTAACGGCGTAGAAGGTGGATTGTACAAGGCATTTTCTTTTAAGAAGAAAAAAGAGAGTAAGAGATATTTAATTTTTACAATCAAATTTACCTGGAACTGAAATACTTTCTGGATTTCTTTATAAGGTAATATTTCAAAATGAAAATTTGAAATTAATACTTTAGACTATTAAGTTACACCTCTGTGTGAGGAGTGTTCTCATAAGTGTTGCTAACAATTTCAGCATGTCAGTTTATGAGCTGCAGTTTCAGCTTTGCCTGAAATAAACCTACAGGTTTATATGTAAAGATACATGCAGTTGAAGTTGATTGTAACTTTTTTTAATCATGGGCTGATCTGGCCGCATATGCTACTTTAACACATGAAACAGCTGTCTCCCTGGAGTCTTTTTGAGAACACATTCGGTTATGGAAGGTGAAGCCATTCAGCCACCTTTATGAATCTCAGATAAAGACAGAATTACTACCAAACCAGTTCTCTAAGGAGGAAAAAAGATCAGGAAGACTAGAAATATGTTTCAAGTCATGAATTTAGGATTACGATGTGAATCAGCAAGCACTGCAGGCAACTAAAACAGTGCAGATCACTTTACAGAACTGCTTTCCTCACCTCTGCAGTAAAATTACGTTGAATATAATTTCAGGCAAAAATAAAACAATTAAATACACAACCGCTGAACAGGAGGATTTCAAAATAAAGGATATCCAAATTCATTTTCCTTTCATCAGAGATGAAGTAAAAAGAGAGAGACCATGATCTCATGTTGTATCTCACAGTTACAAAAATATTTTAAAGAAATTGTTCTAATGGGAAGTAGAAAAAAACTATTCACTTCAAAGACAAACAATATTTTAGTGAGTGGCTTAATGAACATTAATAGAGTCTGTCTTTTATGGAAATCATATTTACAAACACAGCAATACATAGGAGATGACATATAAGGAAATAAACTTTTACTGAAAATATAACGATTTGCTGTTACTTTGAAAGCTTTAGCTTTCATAAAAATTTCCTAGTGGATCTAATAGAAGAGTTTGAAGTTTCAACGCATGTTATTAAACTTCCACATGAAAGCTCTAACAAAAGAGGAACTGCTTTTTTACCATTGCCTGAATATAAAAAATGTTAATACAGATTGCAAGGAAAGTCAAATAGCAACCAAACCAATACACACAAAAAATCACGCAACCTCAACTTATGACAGTTATTTCTGATGAAATAATGTATTTCATAAGCTTTAGAGCACATGTAGGATTTTCACCGATGAAAACTGGTAAATGCTGAAGGCCACAGTAAAGCAAAAGCCAGACTTTGTCTTGAAAAGTTTACAATCCAATTAGTTGAGGCAAAGAGTGACTGGTAGAAAAGTTCACTGCAAAGTGAACTGATTGACCTTAACACATGCTCATGAACCAGGAGGAGTAAACCCTGAGTTAGAATATATATTTGTGACATAGTATATTGGGTTGTGAAACTCCTCTGCTTGAGGAGTTTTCAGCCAGAAAACTTCAAGAAATTGTATAACACATAATACACTTTTCTTTCTGAGAATGTTTTAATAATACTTGATTAAGAAAACGTTAAAAACACTAGTGTTCCACCTATAGAATGAAAACCATTAGAGCATTTTACAGCAGCAATGTAATTAAGTCTGTGTTGCTCTAAGAAACTGATTATATTAAATGCATACATTTTAAAAAACCCCAACTGTTCAGACCATGTAAACCCCTGCACTTAATTTAATAAGTGCTTGTCTACATACTTAACTTTGCTGATTGCTGTACGCACATCATTATCAGACTTAGAGGCACATATCATTGCCTTCCATTTTAGATACTAATTTTCATTTAAGGAGACCCTGAACAGCAACAGGTTATAGAAGGCAATACATGAGGATGCCTATCTAAGCATCTACTTTAATAGCTTCCCTACAGTGGGCAAAGAACTAGGAAAATACACAGTGGCATCTGAGTGGAAGATGGACGTCGCTATATAGAGCCCTGTTTCCTTCTGTTGCCTGACCTGTAAATATTTTTCTGGTCAGTGCTATGTTTTTCAAGCTCACAGCACATCAGGTTTTAACATCTCAGATGTTCTTCTCTTCTCTTTGTTTGCATGGACAGTTTAAATTCTGACATTAAATCTACAAGGTGCTTCCTGTTGATATGAAATATTTTTCTGAAAAATATTTTAAACAATAAACAGCATAAGCTTATGCTTTGTAGATACTCTGGAAAGTCTCCACTTGGTGTTCTGGAAAGTTCTTTCATGTGGTAATAGGTTTTAAACTATAGCTTTAAAAGTAGTTCTTAAATATAGTATTTAAGATAATTATATGGGATGCAAAAGATGTGAATAATCAATGACTGAAGACAAGTGCATGTATAATGCCAATACAGACAAAATCGTCTGGTGAAACTGCTTAGTTGATATGAATACTTTTACATAAAAATAAAGGCATATTTCCTGCAGCTTCTTCTTATATAACATTTGTGCTGTTCAGTTTTTCAGTAAAGTCAGGTGATTAGGTGGTGAATTTTTGAAGAGATAAACAGTAAATATCAATTAGGTTCTGGTGGGATAGCTTGGGCAATTAATCATAAATGTTATGCTTAATGGAACTTTGGGAGATTCACAAATATTTTTGCTTTCTTCATGGTCCATATGTCATGGAAAGGGAGAACTTCTCACGAAAGCAGAAGTCCTGCTTGGCATGCAAAGTCTGAGCCAATGGAATTTGGAAGCACAAATAGTCTTGCAGGGCTTTTTAAAGTGAAATTCAGATACTTCCAAGAGTTGGGTGGAAGATTTTCAAGAAGCATTCAGGAATTCCTCATGCTTTTTGGATTTCACAATAAAAGTGATTTCTGATGTTATCATCTATTTTTCCCATTCATAATAAAACCATTGAAATGACACAGGACTTCATCGCAACTGTGAACCTTTACTCTATCTAGCATGTAAAGCTTCTAGAGCTATAGAACGATATCTGCTTCTAGTTGTTATATACACTCACATACACTTCTCTACATCCTTTCACATACCAAATGCCATTCAGTAAGATTTTTCTCATCCGCACAGGGAAAGTAAGTCTATAAAGCAAAGAATTGTGAAATTGTCTCCAGATCCTAAGAAACCAGATTGATTCCAGATTGCCTTTTGGGAAATGCTGAGCCCTTTGGATTGAGATGGCATTGCTTAATAGCTCAGTTTTCACAGATATCTTACCGTACTGCTGTTTTATCTTCCTAGATTTTCATAGCAATAACAGTATACTACCTGAAAGACTGCAGAGAAAAATAAAGGAGTATGCTAATATCAGTAAGTCAGGTTTATCATTTGCTACACTGCAAATTATCCCTTCTTCACTTAAATTCATTTAATGCTATAAATTGTAATGGTTAGAGACACAATGTAGATATTACAGCTTCTATTAGCTGTTTCTGTTGTAATTATCTACATTATTTTTCATTTGCCAACTTGCACACATTACTACACGAAATACCCTATAAGCATTACAGGTATAGAAATGAGAATTAAAAAGAACAAAAGAATAACGATCTGCTCAGGGAAATTCTATTACTATGTTGAAATTACAGGCTTGATTACTTTTGTTGCTTTATCAGACTTCTTTTTTATTAATTCATGAAATGGCCAGTAGGAGGCATAACAAAAGATCCTGAAACAATTCCTGTCTCAGCTGTTCTACTGGGGCATTTCCCTGTAACTAAGGCTTTTCATAAATTGGCTGACTGGAATAAAAAAACACAAAAGATGTAATTTTTGCAATGATGTTCGTGCTGTATAAATACAACTGTATCACAAATTCCACATAATGCACTCTCAGTAAGTATTACAATCTCTGAAAATTGGCAACAAAAGAGAAGCCACTAGAGGCCCTCCTTTCCACAATTAAAATATGGCAAAAGTAAATTGAAAGCAGCAATATGCTTGGCTGAAAAGGTTTGTGATTTAGTCCAAATGTGAAAATGACAAGTATGTGATAGATGTCAGATAATTAATGCCATTGCCTTAATAGCATATTGTATTAGCCTCCCACTCAGTGATATTTTAATGCTAGGGGGAAGGGATGTAGCAAGAGGAAGGAAGACACTCACAAAAGCTACTCACACTAGCCTCTCTCTATACTGTCGGAGTGGTTATCCCTCACAGTGCCATCCAAAGTAGGTAATTCAGGCTTATTCAAATAACCCAAGAGGAAGCCTCTTCCATTCTGTTGACTACAGTGGCAGTTGAGAGAACTGGACCTCCCCTTACTGAAGTTAGCTTTTGATGAATAACTCTTCCAGGTCTCATGTCGCACACAAATGTGCTTTGCTGTGTTTTATCTGTGATTACAGTGTGTGTGTGTGTGGGAAAATCTGTCACCCAGGTTGTTTTCTTTATTGAACTCAAGAAACAGCATCAAGTTTAGAGGACTGCTGACTCTAACAAACTGTAAGTTGCTAGACTTTGACTCCGGCTTTTGCCTTGATCTTGTGGAAAATCTCATATTTACATATCCTGGCTGTGTCTGTGTCTGCACAAAAATCATGATGTGTCTACCTGGATGAGCTGCCATATTGTACGTGCAGAAATGGACGAAGTTGCATTATCTTCTGAAACAAGTAAGTAAACTGAAATACTAGCATTTTGTTCAGATTCTTTTATCAGAAGAGAGAATGTGTGAAATCAGTTCACACAGGAGTTTAAGTCTTTCAAATATGAACAAGACTGCTCTGAAATAACTTTGACATAAGTTAGCAAGTTATTAGCTGTGATCATTTTGTGGCAACTACTTAGCATCAAAGACTAAGGCCTTTTCTCCCCACATTTGCATGTCCTGGCTCAGATTTCTCACAGTATGACAATGGCCACCTTGTGTTAAATGAGTTAGGACAGGTACAAATGTGAATGTTAGCTTGAAAACAAATATGCAAAACAGAGCATAAAAATAGAACTTATTAGCAGAAATAAAAGTCAATATTTATGTTAAAAATACTTTCAGTGAGAGAGAGAGGAACCGGATATGTGACAAGTGGAGAAGGAAATGTAACATACCTGTACAAATGCAGTAGATTCAACTCTCAACATTTTTCTGACCCAGCATCTGAAACTCTGTAAGCTGAATCACATGCTATGGGGGTTGTACCTGCATGTACATCACTTAGCAGAGGAGGGAGTGTGGGAAAGAAATAACAACAATGGCCTCTGTCTCTCTCTTGCATTTGGCACCTGGGATCATTGAGCCAGAGAGAGACTGTGCTGCTGCATGATTAATGTTACTGAGCTGCAGGTGCCAACTGAATGAACTTCACACGTAATATACAAGGCCTGGTGGGTCCAGATGGGAGCACAGATGAAAAAGTTTTGTCTGCTGGATGTATCATGAGCAATGAAGTATGCCATATTATTGTTTAGTTTTACAAGGATGTCAACATGAAAAACAGTTGAAATAAGACACAAAAGAGGTCTTTAAAAGTCTAATCAAGCTTCAACTCCCTGCAAAGGATAAATGGACTCATTAACATCTCAGAAGTCTGTCTGGCACACAGGCCAATTAAGTTACGATAATATCATCCTCCCAGTATTTCAGACTCCACTGATGAGCATTAATAGGCAGATAGTGTTTAACAAATGCTTCTACATGTCAAACTTAAGTTTTTTCTTGAGGTTCCTACACAAACTAAAATGTAAAGTGAACAATTACATATCTCTTTGTAATATTATCAATCATGTTTCCAAAAATGGGAATAAAGTCCTTCTCCCCATTGCTTCACCACACTTGGTTTATAGCAAAGAAATTCAATAAAAATTAATGCTAAAATTATTCTTCTTTTCAGAGTCTGTCCTGTTCAGGTTAATTTTACATAAATACCATTGCTTTCATTTTTTCTCTAATAAAAATAATTTAAAATATACCATCAACCTGCATAAGGAAAAGAAAAAAGAACCCAAAACCCCTCAAAAAGACAAAAATGAGAATTTGCAAGACTGTTCCAGGAACCAGTCTGAGAGTTGATAATTTCTCCTGTAAACTCTAAATGGGTGAAATCTCTTATGACATTACTAGATTTCTTTGGAACCACAAAGAAATTATTTTATGACAAATCAGGCATATTTAAATGCAGCAAAATGTTTATAGTTATACATAATACCCCTTTCTGTGTGTTCTGATATATTAGCGCCGACATTTAATCACAGAAATGTTTCACAATCCTTTTTTATTATGCTCATTTCTCAAGAAGTTTGGAAGCTAGATAAATCATAAAAAGGATCCGTGTAATTTGGTTACCAGATTGATGCATGCTACAGAAACACACTCCACACTCGAACAGCATCATAGCACAAAGAAATGGTAGGTGCTTCCAGTTCCCACAAATAATGCAGCAGCTGGCCTTAGCTCTAAATAAAGGAAGTCAGTCCTAACATTTGCAAATTGTTTGAACAAGAAATAACACCATATATAAATTTAACAAAGTGGAATGTGGAATAAGGCTGTCAAGAGTTATTAACAGCTGACAATATACTTGTCCTATGAATCCAGGCATCCTTTCAGAGCCCTCACCTCTTTCTTTCCCTGCACATGATGGACCTGTGCATCATTCCAGGAGGGTAAGAAACAGATTCCAGTCATCATTGGGTACAAGTTATGGCATGTTAGCCATACCAACTGCCTCTTTGCTTTCTGTAACTATGTCAGCTGTGTGGTGACTCCAGTAAACTCGGAAAAAATATTTCCTGCTGGAGTCTACTAGTGTCACCACACAGCCGATACAAATAAAAGGATCAAGAAAAGCTTCTTCTTGTGTTTCAACAAATCCAGAACTAATTAATACCTACACACTGTACCGTCTATCCTCATCACAGATACTCTAAAATCCAGAATGTTTAGTTTCTCTGCAGAACTGCATATTATCTGCTTGCAATCAAAATATCGTATTCCAGACCAGGCAGATACTTTAGTTACCCCTCAGCAGGAGACAGGTCCATTTCCTGAACCTTCATAAAGTTACATTGTGAGGATTTTTCCCTTGACATCACAAGTATACCTTCTGGAAGCGTGATAAAATATTTAAATAAAAGGGTCCTCTATTTGCTAGATGTATATTACATACAGACAAGACTTGCTTCCCGAAATTAGCGTACTCAGTTACAGCCATCATCAGTAGCAGCAATGTCTCCCAGCTACGTGCTTGGGTAGGGTTAGTCATTCAGCCTTGCAGAAAGCATGTCACAAAATAGTGGGTGTGCCACTAGAGTTGCATTCCCCCAAACATTTGTAGATCCTTGCACTCTGATGTGGCTGCAAAGACTGAAATTACATATCCAAAGCTATGTCCTTTTCTGCTTGGCTCTCAGTGAAGATTGCAGCAAAGAATTGTGGGTTAAGCCAGAAACAACATGTTTACAAAGCACTGGATTAGGATCTGTACACACCAAGAAAATAAAAATGGCCAATACAAAGTGGATCTTTACAAACCAATTTGACAGTAGGTTATTTTTGTTCCTTTCTTCCTTGAGTACTTGAGGAAGTTAATATAAAATAGTTAGTTTAACTTTTGAGAGTTCATAGACATTCACACATAACATTACTTGACAGGTATTACACCAACTTCCTAATCCATTCACATTACTGTTCTGCACAGTCTGCAGAAGGAATGAAAATAAAGCGGAGTTATTTCTTCACGCCTAATACTACTTAATACCTCTTTTGACACCTCTGGGACATGTAAATCACTATTAATTTCCTTCTAAAGTTAGATGAAATATACTGAAATTAAGTAAAACAGAAAAGGTAAGAATATTCTGACATTAATTGCCAATTTATGCATAATATTGCAGTTTTTTTGTTGCTAACTCTAAATAAGTAAGTAACCTATGAAATTGAAAACTTCTTTACCTGTGTAAATATTTACTTTTTCTGAGCAAACTTCTCTCAATATTTTATTCACATAATCCCTCCTGTAATTTTCATTTGAATTAGTATCGCACGAAGATATTTTCTTGTGAATTTACACTCTTGCAATGGAGATATTGTTTAAAAAATAAGCTGCTACATAATCAGTTGTTCACTACTGGTCAGGCTCCTTGTTCGTGACTGTAATGAATCTGCAGGTTATTGTTACTGCAGAGGTTACTGTACCTCAGATTAGATTTTCCAGCTCCCTGGCAGTGCCATCATGCTTTTTATACATTTTACCAGTTTTTTGTCTAATCTCATTTTAGATTTCCCAAGCAATTCTTTCATGAGTGTATTCTGCAATGTACTGCATTCTGCATGTTCTACATTCTGCATAGTCTACATCCTGCATCTGCAAAGCTTTCCTGAAATATACTTCTGAGGAACTCTGTGCTACCTTTCCCCACATCCAGTTACTGGTAGGCAGGCTATGTATAATGGGACATATATTTAGCAGTACATAAAACAAAAGCACGTTTACTAATAGCAGGTTCGTTTGTAAAACATCACAGTAGATTGAAAATAATTATAGCAAGTTACAAATGCTGTAAAAGAGTCAGCCACCTCTCTTTTCAGGTAATCAGGACAGCTGATCAAGAATTTTTTAATAAACTTTCGTCCTACTTATTCTGTTAAAAAGCATAAACTCAAATATAATCTGTTCATAAAATTGAATCAACACCTGTGAATCTGAATTTCAAAAGCCAGTCTCAACTTGCCATCTTTAAAGTACGAGAAGTAAATGTTTTCATTATTCTGACATAAACACTTTTTCACTTTTTTTTTTTTTTTGGTCTTCATTTGTCAAGTCATTGGTTTTTTTGGTTGAGGTTTTGAATTTTGTCCCAATTAGACCAGTTGTGGTTTTTTTCACAAACTTGAGAAAACAAGATTGTGACATTCATTTCCTTCATTTGCTGTGACAGCCCTTCATTGTGACATTGCGACATTCATTTCCAGTCCAGCAACTTTCCTCTCTTCAGAAAGCAAGACTACAGATTCCAGGGTGTGTGTTTGTATTTTTATTTTCTAAATGGAATCACACAAAGACTACAGATAGTGATTGAATATGACTTAACAGAGATCTTGCTCTGCTAATTTTTGTCCATTTCTGTGTTTCAGGGAGAAGAGAGAGAGCACAGAGCAGATTCACACAAACACCCTTTTCATGAGGAGTAGGGGATGTAAGGACTCGTCTAACTCTTCATGCTCCCTACCTAACACCTCATGGCTTGTTAACCAACAGTGTGTTCAATACTGAAGTGTACAGTATCTCACAGCACCAACAGCCAGGCAAACATCACACAGCAGTGAGGTAATTAACATCATCTTTTGCCACAGGATAACCAATGCTTTTAAGAATGACCCAAGCCCAGCTGTGGATCATTTAACAAACCTATCTTGTTCTTGCACAGGTGAGAGAGAGGCCAAAAAAGCCAGTGGTTGAATTAGGAAATAGTCCAAGAAGCCACAAAATCCCTTGACTTGAAAAGTTATGGAAACTAGTTGCTATCTCGAAGCGGAGGCTTGGACCCAGAGCAGGACCCAAACTCCAGCCTGGGCTTTGCCTACCAAAAAAGAGACTTAAAGGGACCCTAAGGAGCTGTCTCAGAATCCAGGCTCTGCTAAAGAGCGGAAGAACTGGAATTAAATCTGTGAGAGCACAAAAATGGTATTCAAACAGAAGTACAAGATTTTTCTTCTTTACACTTTTGTGTAAGTGAAGATTTGAATACAACAAAAAGTTTGCCCTCTGAGGGCTAAAACACTATTATTGCAGCAACTGAACAATTAAAATCTGTGTGTGTCTCTAAAATAAAAAAAGAAAGTAGGAAGAATAAGTATCACGGCATAAAAGGGCTCTGCTTAGATAGTTACATTAGTCTGGTACATATTCCTCAGTAATTTACATACTAATTTTTATGCCTTATCATATGATCATGAGTTGTGGTCTTAGCTACCTTGGCATGGCTGATACCAACAACTGATCACTAAACTTTAGGATCATTTCAGTGTCACTGCTCTGTGCTCATCACTTTTTTATCTCCTTTCACTAGCCACATGCTCTCCTGGCTCCACCTTATTACTTAAAGGAAGCAATGGGCCTCAAGTGAAAAACATAAGAGCATTTATTTTCTGGAGAAAAATGTGACATTTTACTGCCCAAGCTTTTTATTCTTTATATATAATATATTATATTGCTTCAGTGACTGCTTTTTGTAGCTTTTTCCTCTAACAAGATCTTTCAATGTAAATGTTTAAGAAAAGTATATAAAACAGTAAAGAGAGGATTTAGAAGTGTAAAATCCCACGCTGACTTATTTCAATAATCATATCTCATCAGAGCAATGTGCATTGTGTACATATAACAAATCTTAGCCCTTCTTGCAAATCAACCTTTGGTGAAGCAAAAATTCATCAGTTCTCTGATACTCAGTGTTTTATTATCTACTTGCTGGTTTTACTCTCAAGAAGTCTGTCTTCTATCTGTTATACATTTCATTTTGATAACTGTACCAGTGGAAAAAAAAGACTAGAAGTGCCATAAAAACATTCACAAATATAAGTACGTAGTCATTCCAAAATAAGAGGTCAATTTACTTCACAAAGATGATTCATGTAAGGTTGTTTTATTGCTTCCTTCTCAAAAGTTTCTCTGACACAAAGGTCTATCAGTGGGTGAATATTACTGCATAAGTAGCATGGTAGCATGGCCTTGGTCACTTTTGGAAAAAGCTGCAAGAGGCAACTTTCATGGCATTGTTCATTAACACTTTTACCACATTAGCCAGGATTCGTTGGCAACTGCTGATGCAATAAAATATATGTCTGTTAGGTCTTTTTAATGCTTTGGAGGTAGAGTCTACTGTGCCTAATCAGATTGGCATTGCCCACTGTTGGAAAGTTGCATTATTTACCACTTTGCCCAGCCACTCTCATCTGATTAAATCCCTCTTTCCTTGCTGCTGAGAAGCAGAATTGGCAGCAATGAAGCATCTTTAACATTCTGTGTAGTGCAGCTCTAGAGCTCTTGGAATACATAAGTGCAAACCTTGGTTTAAAAAGCTCCCTAAATTTGATTTTACTTGGCTGCAAATAGGCAACCTGAAAATGAGCAAACAAAACATTAAAGCTGATGCAGAAGAAATTTAAACTTCCACCTACCAATGTACTTGGGTCTAAGGTGAAGCTTGATTGTGAGTAAGAGCATGAGTCACTGATGCTTTCACACCTCGTCTCTCTGCAGAGCTTGCGAGCCTAGCAAGGTTGCCACTAGTAACATAGTGACTACAGGGTACAGTAGCTGGACAAGTGACATACAGGCACTTTAAATAAAGCTCTGTACACCTGTCAGATGGCTAAAAATTTTGGACAGTGCAAACAGCTCATGATGTGAACGGTAACCTGGTTAATATGCCTAGCAACAATCCATTTAATTGTTTTCAGAAGGAATTAATCTGAATAACTGCAGTAGTAGCAGTAACATGCCAGTAAAATGGGACTCTGTATTTGAGGTCAAAGAAAGGCTGAGCTATATTAGAAATAACTGAATAATAAAATGTATTTGAGGGAAAAAAATCCATATTTAACTATGATATGAATATAATATGGACAGCAGAACGAGTCTTAAGGTGAGATTTCAAATGATCTTGCTGGGTTTACAAATACAGCGTTTTCATTGTGTATATAAAATATGATGCACATTACTCAGGAATACATGTGTGAGGACATGAGATATATTAACAACTAGCAATTCTATTATTCCTATTCATTTGTCTAAGCCTTAATGGTGTGACCAGTAAATGGAAGCACTTTGGACTGAATTGTTTAGATATTAATTTTACTGCGTCTGAAACTATTCACTCTAATACTACAATGTGGATAGCTATGCAAGCAATGAGATTTTGGGCCAGAAATGGCACTCTGGCTCACTGTGATTCTCACACAGGAAAGAGAAGGGGTTAATTTGATTTATGGATTTAAACTTTTTCAGGGATTTCAGGGAAAAATTTAAAATTTTTCAGGGATTATGTTCCTATGTAAGAAAGGCCAGAATACTTCCAGTATTCTGCATTTTTCAAAGCATGCTCACAATAGTGATTATTCCCTCTGTGACCTCAATAAAGAAAGAAAGAATGAGAGGTAGGTCTGTCTTTTGTGACAGCAGGAGAAGTTAATTAATTATACTTTTTAAACCTCTTTACATCAATGCATCCAAGCTACCTAACACAAAATGAAACCTCCTTTAAAGCAAGGCTACTATCTGAAATGAACTATATAAAGAGCATACTTCCTCACCCAACAAATTGCTCCTTGCTTAAATTTGGAGTCATGTCAGCTTTTTGTTCATTAACATAGATTTTTCCTATTTTTTGTCCCCTGCAAAACCAGCATGTAAACTGGATTCTGTGCCAGCTTGTGCATCACCGATAGGATTAATTATTTCAAGAAAACATTTGTACTGTAGTGTCTTTATTGTTCATGATTTGCAAGCTGAGAAGAACTCACTGTAGCTCTTGGATCTCAAGTTGGCAGGCATAAAACAGGCTTGTTTGGGAGTTGGTGAGACAAGCAGTCTGGATTCCTGTGGCACAGTTAGGGCAGAAACCCATACTGCCATTTGAGACCCAGTTTTACAGATGTACACTTTGACAGATCTAACACGTATGCTTATGAATGGGGGATATCAAAATGTCACTGAAAATACTATTTCCTTTCATTCCCAATCTTATCCACCTTTATCTATAGCCAGTACTAAAATAATTCAGGGACATAAGCAAGGCAGTACTTACTGTTAGCAATATGTGTTTAATATTCCTTCCAGGAATGAACTAATGAAAATGAGAAACTGACCTCCACATGAGCTTTCAAAACCAATATAACCAGGAACAATAACACAAAACTCCCAGCAAGGGGCACTGTTTCACTAAATGTCCCTCACTACCTATTTTACACTAAAAAAAATGTTATTGTACAACTCATCCATTTAACATGAAACGTAGAACCACATACGCCTCACAAAAATGTTGAATCTTTTGTCACTTTTAGATGAAGGTAATCACTTTTATTAAAATGTTTCTGCTTATTTTATTCCTCAGTCAACTTCTTGTCAGGTATAGGACTTGCAGTTTGACTAAATTAAGATATACTTTTGAAAAATGAGATGGAATTTACTTATTCACAAATGCTTGGATACTTCAGAGAGAAATAGAGATGTAGATGCAAAGGATGAACTATATAAAGGACGAGCTGTCAAGAAATTTGTGGGGGACATTGGAAGGTGTTTGGAGACAGGATTCAATTTAAAGTGTAAGTGTGATGTGCAAGGAAATAAATCCTTTGTATGTTAAACAAAAACAAAATTAGGAGATATTCAGCAGATCCTGGTTTGGGGAGTCTAAAAACAAGAGTAAGCACAAATCTGAACCAGTGTGCTATCATGAAAAGAATCCCTTTGGAGATTTTGGTCTTTTCCAAGACTAAGAAGAGAAAAAAGAAAAACTTTGGTCTTTAAAATGACAGATTTTCCAAGAAGGCAGTTATAAAAATGAAAAGCAAGGCATATTTCATAACAATCCATTTGCAAACAAAATATCAGTACTACATTTGGTATGTTTTGTCTCAATACGTGACTACTGAAACCTTGCCAGTGTAGACATTCTTTCCGAATTAGAGTACATGCTGCAAGGAGGGCAACACAATTGAACTCAACAAACTTTTAAGTAGAACAAGGTTGTTAGCAATGCTGTTGAGGAGCTGAAGTCTTATCTCACATTTTTCTTACCTTATATTACATCCAGGGTTGTGGCTAGTACAGTCAGATCTAGCCTACTCTCCTTTACAGCAGTATTTTTTTCCAGATAAACATCCTTCTGAAAACTTCAGAAGTTTCTGGAAAATGTGGTTGTCTTATTTTTAAGCTACAATTTCTTCGCTTCCTTATGATGTTTCCTGGCTGTTTTTCATATACTTTTTGTAAACATATTTGTAAAAAAGCGTTGGATAAGGACTTACTTCTCTATGTGTCTTATTTAATGAATTTGAGAATTTGGGGTTTACTCTGAAGAATAAATGAGTATGTTAAACTAATCAGAGTGCTTCTCCAGTAGTTAAACGCAGCATACTTCAGAGGTACTTGCCCAGACATCAGTTGGGAAATGAACCATGACTTTACTTCTTCAAGCATTTAAAATATTTTAATCTTTCTAAGCGTTTTGCAATAAGTAAAACGACTGTCCTCTTACCTCTGTTAGTCTGAGCAGCCAACCAGTGTCCTGCAGATTGTGTAGATCTGTACAACAAGGGAATGATGCAGTCATGTAATCCTTTGCAAAGACATAATGCAGAAGCAATGTTAGACAGTTTCTTTGCCACCACTTCTAACCTACCTCATACTTGGCTGTAGAGCACTCCCTTCCCTACTGTGCTTTTTCTATGATGTAGAGCTACACTACCAGTAGTTATGCAGCTGCCTGTAAGACTTCTTTGCTGTCTCCTCTGAGCATTTTTTCACACACTTTGTCAACTCAGGCTAGGAAAGAAGGCCATATCTTGGATGGATATCATTTCTTCTTCAAAGAGGCATTATAGTTCATTTACTTCTGCCTGTAATACTGTGGTGTGGTCACAAGCGAAGTGATAACTAGGCAGTCCAAAAGGCCTACAGAAGGAAGTGGCTTTTAAAGCTTTTTAAATGTTCAGGATTTGGTCAGGTCTGGGCCTGAAACACAGATTGGGTGAGGAAGCAGAAGAACTGTGGCTGCTTTACACAACAGAAAATCACATTTTTATGAGGTCTTCTCTTTCTTTCTTTCCTCTCCATTTTTAGCATTATGGGACGCTTAGTCTGGATTTCTGACATCCTCACAATTTAGGATGTTCAGATAAGGAGTTTCTCTTCATTCTATCAAGAAACTTCCATACTATATTCAGTGAGGAAGTACTTCCACGGTTTCAAGGTTATAGCAACCTTGCAGACCTATTTCTGAGATGTGTTCTGATTTAGGGTATGTTGCAGAAGTACTGTCACAAACCAATGTAAGGGCATGCTGTTAATGTGACTAAGGCACAGTAAGTGCTAAGACTAAGGCTGTTACATTGATTTGTCTTCAGCTACTTCTACTTAAAGGAACACATGAAAGAGAATGTTAATTTTTTTTTGTTTACTTTTATAGCTCTCTTTACTACGTAAACTCAAAGGAATTAAAATGTGCTATATACTTTTCTCATGCTCAACTCTATGCAAATCCCAGACGACGTTTAAAAGAAGACTTCAAAAATTGCAGGAGGAAATCTGTTGTTTCTCAAGTATTTCCTCATCTAATATGCTCAGAGACATAACATGATGTGAATTTGTGACACACTAACTCAGCAACTGTTCCTCATCAGGATTTATCATTGTACCTCAGCTTCTGCATGCAGGCCTGTACCTCTTCAAGAAGACTGTAATTTCTTTTTCATTGCAAATGGATTGCCTGGGATAAATGACTCTTATTTTGTAGGCAGAGAAGGTCAATAACAGTCTTTACAGAATCTCTCCATAAAATGTGACAATAAATAACAGTTTAACCTCTAATCTATATTAACAGACTACCTTTATTTATTGTTTGACTTGTGTAAAGACAAAGACAGGTAATCCAAAAGGAGCAGTCACAATACAGGCTAATGACCTTCTTTTACAAGAATGTAGATACCAGTGGGCAAAAACCATTTCAGCTTCAGCATCATGCAAAGGGCTATTTTGCAAAGAAACACTGTGTGTTAGTTGTTGAAACTTTTTTGTGCATTCCCCGAAACAAATTACACTATTCTGAATATTTTCTTTTCTGTGCAGTAAATAAAGTCTTTCGTGTTGACAATGCTAATATTATATTTTAAAATATATTTGCATTTGCGTTTTTTGTCATTTTTTATTGCATTGTATAAATCCCAGAGCAGAGATCCACTATCCTCACTTCGAGAAAGCCCCGTTTCTCGGGATAGCATCATGCAGTGACACAGGTGATCATATGGCATTTCAATATCGTTTACTGGATGAATCTATGGGAAAGTTATTTCAACAAGAATTGTGGATATAAGTTCGGAGTACAAGTCAGAAAGGTTATTTTTAAGTGATTTTTTTAGTTGAATTATTTCATACGAGTAATTTTCAAGGGTGAATATTCCTAATGCAAAGTAATCTTAAGATATTTTAGTCTAATTAGTGCTTTAAATCTACTACATAATCATGGGAAGGATGAGAAGGGGAGGCAAGAAAATAATTTTATTACTACCTGCAATTCTGGGATTTCGAAAAGCCACTGTGACATTGGGGGGACAGAATAAGAAATGACTAGTAAACACTTATTTTTAAGGAAGAGTTATGCACATTTTGTGCTCTAGCTAATAAATGTTTTCTAATGCATGAAGATATGTGTGTAATTAAATTGTTTTTACTTACTTTTACATTTTAGTCATGCATAAGACAGGTAGCTGGAAATTCTCTTCAATCTTAAGCTATGTACCTAGAAACAAGAAGTTAATTTTTATTTACAGAAATACCAATCCACATCTGCTGGTTATTTAATTCGTTCTTAAAAATACACCCTCTTATTTAAGAATATCTTAAAAGCACATTAATTTCATTTTTTAGTCTCATTTTTCACTAAATGAAAGAATCAATTTCTAGATAATTTTTAAAGATTTTTCCTCCTCTTCCTACTTTATGAAGCCTATTTTTAACACCAAATGGCAAAAATCTCTCCTACATGTAAGCAACTGAGAAGGCAGTCTCATAAGTTTTGTTAGAGTTGTATTAATGTGAGACGCGTTTCCTGAAGGTACTGAACGTAAGTTCTAGGACAGTTTGTCTTATCTTAGTGTAGGAAATATGAAAAGAAAGCCATAACATTTCTGAGAATAGAAAATTTTAATTTTCTTTTCAATTAGTCAAGGAGTTTACACCAGTTCTGTAAATGTACACAGTGTGTTTTTCAGACTTAGTCTGATTAGTAAGAAATGATGACAAATCTTCTTGGCACTGTGGGAAACTTCAGTGACACTTTTTGAAAATGAGACCTTGGAAACATATTGGCCTTCCAAAATGCAGCCACCAAAACTGCTAGTCTTTTTTAACTCCACTGTTGGCTTTGCAATTTAGCTTTCTGTTTCTCACATTTTCATTATGTGCAGTATTGTGTATATCTATCCTAATAAACTCTATTAATTGGAACAATGAGGTTGAACATAATTCAAATTCTGAATTAAATGCAAATCTAGCACCAGAAAAATGGATTAAGTAGTATGATAGGATTTGAAATGTAAATACTGTGTCTTTTCTGAACATAAAGTTTAATTAAATAAAGGGAAAGGATACTTGTAAGGACTGATAAATTCAAGCTAGCGTTTGTATCTGTAAGTAAGCAACTAATAAAATGTGTGCACCATGAGAACAACATGGGGATTAAACATTGGTGCCTTTGGAAGTAACATACAACTGCCTTTGTAAACATTTTTACTCATCTTTGGAAAAATGATCAACTGGAGGAACCTTAGGAGAGGAAGAATGTCCTTTTTGCAGGGCCAGCAATGTTTTTTTTAATACGACAATGCACAAGTATTTATTTTGTTTGTGAACTGAAATAATGAAGCCTTTCTACCCAGTGGATTTACTGCAAGACTATTGCATTATTTCTTTGAATTCTGAAACGGAAGAAGAAAAGATTTCAAAACATATCAGCAGCCAGATAAGTGCAACCTTAATTGTCATATATATATGCGATATCAATATGGAACAACTTTAAAGATTTATGGCTGTGTAGTCTTTTGTGCTAAGTGGCTCAGAGTAATACACAAAGGAGTTTGGCTATAAACCCAAGACAATATGCCTAGATTTCTGCTCAGTAATTATTCTTAGTTTCAGGGAAAAAAATTATGGTACTCTTTTCCTATTCTTTTAATAGGGAAAGGGCTTTTTGGGGAAAAGTACTACTTTGTACATAGACAAGTGAATTTAAATAATTATTTGATGTTTAGAAACATGGAAGACCATTGTGGTGTCATTTCATTGCAAGTACATAAATCCCATAAATATGGAAAATGTACTCCTGAGGAAAAAAAGTGTCCTATTTCCATTATGCCAAACAACGTTCTTGACAGCTTGACACCTTTTGCCAAACAAGATTTTGGCAACATAATGCTGCAGATAATCCTTATAAGGCCACACAGTTCAAACTAGTTACTTTTCTTAAATGAACAATTTCTAGCAACTAGGAAGTAAGAGAACATGAGGCAAAATGTTTCTTCTGCATTAATCCATTTGTTTCATTGAAGGTGAACAGAATTAACTGCAGGCAGACTTTAGTTGGCTGTGATTGCGTACATACAGCACATACTTCCATTTGTCATAGTCTCATGACAATTGGAGACAAAAATATAATTGCTCAACGTATTCAGAATACATAACAACAGGTCAGGACTAAATTCTGCTCTCCTCCAATTTAAAGTCAAAGAGAACCACATATTTGGATTTAAGTGCAAATTCAACTCCCTGAATTTAGCCCATGATCCTTCTAAGTAATTTTGGCAAATACATTTTTCTTTAATGATTCTTCACAAGCAGAAATAGATACAGAAATCAAAACTGACTCACGAAGTCCTACGGAAGGCAAGATTTTGCTTACAACACTTCAAAGTTCATTTGAAAATTCCCTGATTATCACTGACATTTCCAAAAGTATCAGGAGTTCTGCTCTGTGATATCGAAATAGTTACCTTGTTTTTAGCTCAACTGTCTTTCAAAGATATTTATGTAAAATTTTGGTTAAATTTGCAGCCCCTAAGACAAACAAACAAAATAGTGATAAGTAGCAAAGATGAGGTAATACAAAATTGGACATAACCTTAATTTTCTTTCAAGGTCATTAGAATTTTTATGTTGCAGATAAATAATATGGCCCATTTCTTTATTTGAAACTAATTAAAATATTTAACATATTCAGCATAAGCTACTAGAAAAGGCCATTTGCTCTCTGTGTAGGTGGGGTTCTCTTGTAACTTAAGAAATGTTAATAATGCTGATCCTAAAAACAAATGATTTAAAAAATGTCCCAATTGAAATTTAAAAATAAATATGAGTATGTGTTCAGGTTTCCACTTACATACTACAGTATTGCCTAATCACATAACAGAATAGCTTCTGCATACAAGCCATCAACTATTTCGACCTAAGCCTTCACGCAAAGTATTCATTTCCTTTGCTGCGTAGTAGAACCAGTTCTGCTATCACCACAGAGAGCTGCTGTGCATTGCATTAGAAAGAGATACGACATAAATTTCAGCAGAAGCAGTGCTAAATTTAATGTCTAGCTTGTAATTTTGGTCAGTAGCAACTTTGAACATCTGAAACATGTGAAATATGTTTTTTCCTTGTTAGACAACAAATGACATTTTGTTTTGCTAAGAAAACTTCCAAGTTATGAAACAAAACCAAGGGAAAGGCGCATTGAAGTGTCACTTGTGTTAACGCAGAGGTGTCTGAGGTAGTGGATAGGATCTAGCCACAGAGCACAGCAAACAAAGTTAATTTTATCTTGCTTCTCAGAAACATAAATTAGTCTTTACTTCCTCGGTAGGTTTTCAGTACCAGATAAGTTGATCCAAAGACGGCTCAGGATCCCAACAGTATGCAGCACACAGTAGAAATAAAAAATTGAAAGATCTGTTCAATTTGACTTAGTTGCCCTATAATAATTATCCACAAGCCAGTGCTGTTTTTCCATGAGTTTCTCTCTGCTAACAGAGTCATTGTCAAATGGGGCTCTGCAACAGTACAGTCTGTCACCTGGGAGCCCCTCAGTGAATCTATGTTTGAGAAGCCCAATTGCTCTAGTGTAGAAGGCTGCCATGCAAGTCTACTAAAACCAAGATAAAGCAAATAAGAGCATTTAAGCTGTGTGCTACTAAGGAAAGCAAGGAATAGGGACAACTTTTCTTCATACAAAACACTCATCCTTTTCTGTCCAGCAACTGGAACAACTTTTGCAACATGATTGCTGTTTTATTTGCCAAGTTATGTTAGTTCCCACAGACTCATCATTGGTCCATACAGGGTCATAACAGTACAATCTGGTTTTACAGTCCACTGAAAATTAGCCTGAATATCTACAGCATATTTCTAATACTTACAGATTTTTACAAAAATACCATTAACCAATTCAAGTTACTTCCTTCTAGAAATGCAAGCAAGTGCTCTGACCTAGTTTTATGCATTTGTTTCTCCACTTCATTTTTATCCCTGCCCTCCCAATTAAGTGGACTCCGCATTGTTCTCCCTAGCTTTTGGAAACTTCCAAAACATGAAGTGATCTCTGAGAAGACAATAAACAGCACACGGCAAAATCTGAACAAATTTCTATCCTATTTCACACAGTAATAAGTCTAGTGCGTTTTGAACTTCCAAAATTTAAGATACATCCTGTAGCATAAGAGAATCTATGTAAATATCAAAGCCCAATTTTGCTGAATTCAAAATATAAACATTATTTTGCACTTATCAATGCAATAATAAGATTTCCTTAAAAATAGATTAACTTCAAATATCTTTATCATTAGCATACTGGTATTTTCCATTATTTGCATTTGCTAGCAACCTTTTTGTCCTTCCAGGAGAGAACGCTGGTGCTTATTTACACAAAATAAAGATAGCTTCACTTCGTAAGTTCAATATTTTGGGCAAGCAACTACATACCAGTCTGCTAGCCAGTCTTAGCAGGAAATAGTCCTAGTGCTGATCACAACGAGATGACTTGTGGTATCAGTTCATTTTGAGAAGTTTAGCAAACATGTTATCTCTAGCAACAGGTCTGACGTAATGTTTATAAGTTCAGTCTGATGTGTTTTGCCATTGTTGGTGATACGCTTGTTACCAAAACAACTTAAAAGTCTTCTCTTCATCATGACGTTCAGAAGGTCACATACAGATGATGCTTCATCATGATCTAATATTTGAAACATATGTTTAAAGAGAAATCCCTCATGCTGTCAAAACAATTTTCCTGAATTTAAAACTTTAAATCTTACTTATAATGAAGCTTGAACAACTTCATACTGCAGAAAGCTTTTAACTGATAATCTGATCTTAACGTAAATAGGTTCCATTTTGTCCAAATAATAAATATGCCAAGTTGCATGGTGGATTATCTATATGACTACAAATGCTTACTTAAAATTATGGTTAGATAGCCATCTCTATTTGTTTAGTTAAGGACCACTACATGTCCTCCAGGACACTTGAGCCAAGGCTGACTCATAATCACAGAGGGAAAATTGTATGGAGAGTCAATTAGAAGGAAAGAGAAAAAAATATGCAGTCTTTATAATGTATTTCTTCAAGATTCTGAAAAGGCACCAGGTTTGTTAGTACTCTTTTTACACTCAACACATTTTCTGTTTCAAACAGTGTCTTTAAAGTGCTTAAATTGTTACTAAAATCATGTCACACACAGTTTTTTCCCTTTAATTTCCAGTCTTGTGGACTGTCATTTCAAATGAGCTCTTTCTAATCCAGACACTACCAGGAGAGATTTGCAGGCTGCAGTAATTCCATCACCTCTGTGCTGACGAGAGTCTCTGCTTACGTGTCACCATCTAGAATCTCATAAGAAATGCTGCTGATGCAATGGAAAATGAATCCAGCTCCCTCATTCTTAGCTGAGTTGGGTCTGTGGGACTATTGTTTGAAGCAGTGTTTTTTTTAATCCTTTTTCTTCATCTAAAGTAAGAAGTTA
The DNA here is from genome assembly GCF_000690835.1 of Fulmarus glacialis. Classification (NCBI taxonomy): domain Eukaryota; kingdom Metazoa; phylum Chordata; class Aves; order Procellariiformes; family Procellariidae; genus Fulmarus; species Fulmarus glacialis. The sequence goes on along the minus strand of NW_009194596.1, from coordinate 42,872 downwards.
TAACTGAATATGCACATTATGAAGATCTGATTGATAAGGAAGTACAATTTGTAGTCATTTTCAGAGTAAAGCAACACTTCAAATTTTTCAGTATTATATATGTACAGAATATTTACTATATGGAAATTCACAACTAATCCTCTCATGCCTCAGTGTGGCAGGAATGATTAAGAAGCCATAGGGCAAGTTCTCTATTCAAGATCTTCTCAGCAACTTCTCTAATTACCTCCATAGACAGAAACTTCTTTCCAAGACAGACTTTTTTGTATTGTGCAAATGACTTTTGGTTCTTCCTACCTTTTGCTTGTGGTTAAGGTCCTCAAGAATTTCCTTCATTATTTCACTAAGAAGATGCCCATGACAGCTTAAGGGAGAACATACAATACTTTCTATTTGCTATGTACATCATCTTTTATCGTTTTTGTCTCAGCTGTCTGAAAAGTAGGGGTTCCAGGTCTACGTATAAAACAACAGAATTTAACTCTGTGTCGGGATATCTGAAAGGGTTAGAGTTGTGCTACTTCAGAAGCAATGAGTATATAGTAGCAGAATGAAACCAAGTAAAACAAAATGCTCCATTGCCAAGAAACAGAATCTGAGATGACAAATTGTATAAATTACTATTATTAATTACACTTATCTAAGGATTGCTTAGGCTGCTTTCAAGCCTACGATGTCTACAGACACTTCTGTCAATAAGACCTCCAAAACGTGTGGGAAGTCCAGATAATCTGCTGAAGTCACATTACATTTTCTTTTCAGCTGCGTACATCTTTGCAGATGTGTGCTTTTACAGGAACTTGTACTGAAAATTAGAATTTTGCTCTCATAGGATCTCTATATAAGATTTAATCAAAAAATATATTTGGCTCTGTCAAGATCAAATTTCTTTTTGTTTACACTCCTCAAATTCTGAGACAGAAACAACTTGTTACTAGTTAATAATACAACAATACTTTACGTATCATGTGTTTCATATTCTGATACACTTCTCTAGTTTGGATATAAAAATGCAAGGATAGAAAGACAGATCTTATTTATAATTTAGAACAAGAATGAATATGTAAGTTTTTGATGAAATTGTACTTCGGCCAGCATTTTTAATAACGACACTTTGCCTCCCACCTTTTTCAGTACCAACTCAGGAAAAAGTGTGTCCTTACTGAATGATCATATGTCCTCTCTGAATCAGCAGTAAGCATTGTTACTGAAGGTCATTTCCTGTTTCTTCACAGTTTAGTACCAATCCAGACCAACCTCGTTTAGCCTGAAATCAGACAGTGTCGGAGTTCAGGGTCATATGGCTTCAGGCAAAATGAACTGGGCCTAGTCATTAAGCTAAATGTTATGTATAATTTCAGTTTAAAAAGAAGAGTAATATACAAAACAGCACAGTTTATAGATGCTGAGTTTGCAGCTGCTGCTTTTGTTTACTGATGCATATTTCTACTGCATACAAAAGCTTGAGCTTTCCTGTGTTAAGGCTGTAACACACTAGTTCAGGAAAATAAGATACAGATGGAGTTTAGCAGAATAAAACAGATTAAATGTAGCACACAAATATACAGATACTTTACAGCTCCTACTGAGCGTGTGCTTAGGTTTCATGTCAGACGTTTCACCAGGATAACAGCAGATATTAAAACTAAGCATGCATGAGCAATGTCCCTATTTAATGTTAATTTGACAACAATGAAAGGAAAACTAGGAACTTTACAACAGGACTTTCCATGAACTTTTGGAAACCAATAAAGCAAGTATGAAAGTGCATGAATTTCAACAACAGCTCTACAACAGTTTTTGCATGTGAGATGTCTAAGCAAGCTTTCACTTGGAGTATCTCGGGGTCCACAGAAAATCTGAAAAGCAGTGCTCTAGAGGTTATAGGCAAAACGTCATCAAGAGTACACTTGGCTTACAAAGTTACACATTGATCTGTCTGCATATACATTGTCTTGAAGAAATTTCTGGAGAACTGAGCTGCCATTGAGACATAAAATACAGGATAGGTATTTTTAAAAATGCCTATCTGTAACCAATTCTCATCATGTCCCTAGTTCTATTTCTGAGATTTTGCTTATAAAGAAGCTCTGCATTCTGGCCATGTTTGCAACAGTATTCTTAAAATTTATCCGAGAACTGTGGATGTGTCACAATTTATTGTTTTGAAAATAACTTTCATATCTGTACTACAAAGAGCAGAATATTGTATCTGGCAAGGTCTCCTGCCCCAGAATATCTACCCCAGATGTTAGGTATGCTTGTGCAGCCTGGGTTGCCATGGCTATGTTCTTGTAGATACCGTGTTTGCATAAGAGGAGTGATGCTGCTCACTCTGGAGATGTTCTGGGCATGGCTGAGTCCTGAATGGGCAGAACAAGTCACCAAAGATCTACACTACTTTCCAGCAGCCTGGAGCTGCCCTTTTTTGTCAGAATTGGCAATTTTTACAGAAATTGCTTCAGATGATAGCTGTTATTATATTAAAAGTTCAAGATTCTTTTTTGACAATTCAGCAGCCCTAAAGGTCACCATGTTTGGGTAAACTGTGGTGGTACGTTGTCCCTTTTGAGCTTTTTCTCATTTAACAGACATTGAAAAAGTCTCTCTACTAGTGTGCCAAGGAGTCTAATTTGTGTGACGTTATGTAACACCTACCAATTTTAGTTTCATGAAATAGGAAACTACATAGATATAGATCGTTCCAGACATCCATGGTCACAGTGGGTCAATGAACAGAGAAGGACCACTAGGGAAAACTGTCTGATGAGCTGAAAGATCCTTCCTTGTTTAACCTAGTAAGCAACGGTTGAAAGGAACAGAAGCATATGTATAGATAACAACAGGCAGGAAGAAAAGACACGTAAGACCAAGGAGAACATTGGCTTAAAACTGATTAGGCAAAATAGGGCTGGAAATTAGAAGAAAGTATGTGAAATTTAAATGAGGGGCTGCGCACTCTAATAGACATAGCAGGGGTGAAAACCTTGCTAGCTTTAAGATGGGGCTTGAGCATAACATGGCTGGCTGCAGTAGAGTGGGACTAGACGGGGTCTACTACAGTAATCTGTCCCTACTTGAATCTTAGAGGTACACAAGTTGTGCACCTGGAACTTCAGGACTAAGGGGAGGCATTTTAGTGCCTGGGAGACCTCCTCTGCACCCATTTAACACTCAGGGACTTCATTCAGACTGAAGCCCCTCTCTGTCAAAGTCAAATCCTACCCTAAAAATTCTGCAGTCTACAATGGTGAAGATGTAGCCCAGATGTAATTGAGAAGGGTAGACCGTGCTGTTAGAAATTATTCAATAGGAGTGGGACCAGCAACAGGTTCAGAGTGCCTTTTTATGCCCGCTATGTGTCCCATCTTCTCCTCTGTCATGGTGATATCAATCGTATGAAGAAAAAGGGATTAACAGCTCTAATGCCCCCTTAACTTCCTTTCCTCTTGTATCAGAAATAGAGTGGCCCCACGACTAGGGAAGTGATCGTCCCCCTGTACTTGGCACTGCTGAGGTCACACCTCAAATACTGTGTTCAGTTTTGGGCCCCTCACTACAAGAAGGACATTGAGGTCCTGAAGTGTGTCCAGAGAAGGGCAACAAAGCTGGTGAAGGGTCTAGAGCCTTATGAAGAGTGGCTGAGGGAATTGGGGTTGTTTAGCCTGGAGAAAAGGAGGCTCAGGGGAGACGTTATCACTCTCTACAACTACCCAAAAGGATGTGGTAGTGAGGTGAGTGTTGGTCTCTTCTCCCAAGTAACAAGTGATAGGACAAGAGGAAATAGCCTGAAGGTGCGCCAAGGGAGGTTTAGGTTGGACATTAGGAAATATTTCTTCACCAAAATGGTTGTCAACCCTTGGAACAGGCTGCCTAGAGAAGTGGTTGAGTCACCATCCCTGGATGTATTTAAAAGATGTGTAGATGTGGTGCTTAGGGACACGGTTTAGTGGTGGACTTGGCAGTGCTAGGTTAACAGTTGGACTCGATGGTCCTAAAAGTCTTTTCCAACCTAAATGATTCTATGATTCTTTTTATCTATTATTCCCCTCTCCAGTAAACAGACCTTTGAAAAGGGCACATACGAAAGCAACATCACAAGACAGATGTCTTTTCTCTATTCAGTATTTATTTTGCTATAATTATGCACCAATATCCTAGGGCATGAGAACATATGTCAGTATTTTCAATTTGCAGGTCTCTAAGAAGTTATGAACAACACAAGTGAAAAGACATGCTATATCAGGCAGGAAAGCTGCTGAAGAGTCACATTGCCTTGAGGAACAAGGCATACCTATTCTGCATTAGGGAAAGGAAAGAGATTGTACTCAGTTAAGCTTTCTCCACATAAAAATGTTTCATTAGTGAAAAATAATAATGTCAGCAAATAGGATTAATTTTCAAGAAGAAACTTATGGGTTTTGTGTCAGCAGTCCTGCTTTTCAAATTATTTCTAAATACATTATTCCATACTTGAAATAAACTCTGTCAAGCTCTTGGGGTCTTTTTGGGTTTGGTTGTTTTGTTTTTGTTTGTTTGGGTTTTGGTTTTGGGGTTTTTTTTGCATGGTTGCTGGTCTTATCAGGTATATCCTGATCTGGAAATAAGCATTTGGTCATTTAAAAGTGAACGTAAACGTCTGGCTTTCAACCAGGCAAGCTGTGAAAAAGGAAGTTCTTTTTCATAGTCAGCTATAAACACTTCTAGTTCATTTGTTACTTGGCTTTTTTCTTATTTGTAGTGGTGTTTACTAATTATATGTGCCAATCATTAGAGAGAGAATACAAGAATACTTGAAAATATGGATGAGGAAGTACAGTACTGGGGGCCTGGAAATTTTGCATACAAAAAGACTGGCTAAACAGCATTTATATCTACTCTTGAAAAAATAAATACACGGAGCACTGTCTATTTTTCAGGAATTTTAGAAGATACTAGAAAACGGCATTGGCTTTCGTTTTATATATTAAGAATATATACTTCTATATTTAGTAACACTAATCCCTGTAATGGAGATGGTTTTGAGGATCATTGGCATTAGTCATTCCATGGTTATTTGCTCAGTGAAGTACAATTACTAGTTTCTAGTCAAGGCAGGCAGACTGGAGGTGCACTACAGGGGACCCATGATTCCAGCTAGAATGGAAATTTATAGTGCAAAGGCTAGCATTCATTTTGGCATTGCTATTACAACTGCCAGTCATTCCCACCCTCATTGCCAACAAAGTGTTGTCTGCCAAGCATGGCAGCCAGCCTGAAAGAAGCTTCACCAAACATTGCACTGGCTCTGAGTCCCACTCATGTTAACACAGCTGAGGCTTGAAAGGAACCCTTAGGGACAGGCAGCAAATATTCTAAAACCAGATGGACAAATGGAAACCTTTGCCTCTAATCAAAGCAGTAGAAGCTTTGCCAAACCTTCTGCCACTAGAAATCACTCCCAGCATACCTCTGCTTCTAGCTGCTATCATTTGTCTTCTCTAGGAACCGCTTGGAATGGCACAGGCACTGTGGAGCAGAAGGGGAGAAGACAGATGGCTAAAACGCCTCATATCCTGTCAAATCCAAGCCTTACAGAGGCACAAAAACACATGGGACCTAACCAGCTCCTTTCTCTTTTGTTCCAGTCTGTTTGTCTCTGATGAACACACTGTACTATAAATTGATTCCCAGAGCAATGAATAAAAAATGAGCAATTAGGCAACCTACTTCACCTAACCGTATTCCCACCATTGTCCATCTGGTATCATGTTAAACAATTCATTTAAAAGAGACCATTACACAGAGTCACTCCAGTAACTTTCCTTTTTTTAATGTTAAAAAACCCCCAACTATCAGAGGCAATTTCTGTCACACTGTCTTCCTCTTCTGTGCTTGTACTTTGCATGTGCTTTACAGCACTTGTTCTAACCACTTGCATTCCTCATTTTGCCAATATAGACACATTTAGTTCTCTTAACCAATCATTTCAAATGAGACACCGTAGTTGGAAGAAACTATCAGGCAGCCAGATCTCTGCAGTAGAGGATGTATCAGTCACTGTATGCCTTACCACTGTTGATAGTAGCAGGACCAAACTCATGCAAGACTGTTGGCCAACGCTAGAGTACTAGAAATGTGATTCCTCCCATTGCTGCAAATTATTTCTGTGTTCAAATCTAAACAGAACAATGTTTGTAACCAAGCAACCCTATTTCTACTCCCAGCCATTGGCACTTCTGCACACATTCTGCACTTCTTCTAGATTCTCTAGATCTTTTGAGGAGTTAAGGTGGACAAATTAAGACAAAGACATTTGCAAGGACTTGCATGCCCAGTTCCTTTTGGAACATCCAAAACACAGAGATGGCTTTGAAATGCTCATGCCTAATCTGCTTATTTCCATAAGAAACAAATTTTCATTAAAATGTCTTTTTCCTTCCAGTAACTGGCTAAAAACCCTTAAACCCCAAACATATATTATGCAACCTCAAGAGGGCAGCATGGTATTTCAAGAATCACCTTACAAAAAGGTAATAATGCCTTAGCATAACAGAAGGCTCTGATGACAGCATAGAATTAAGGTTGTTGTAAACATTAATTACTAAAGGCAAAAAATAAGGTAAGTCCGTGGCAGTATCATTAGCTCACCTGTTTTGCTGCTGTCCATGTAGCGCCACGTGACTCACAGTAGCAGATGATGCAGGATTGCAGTTTCCAGATATATGTCCCATATGCTGTAGCAGCTACATCAACATAGCCCTCCATGCCAGTTCTTGCTTAACCAATACCTACTATGAGCAGTCTGTTCAAAATTGTGATAGCACTGTGTCTAGGGCAAGGAACAGCCTAGTTCTGTGATAATGAAATTCTCGCCTGCGAGTGGTAATAATTCTGTTCATGCTTTCAAATGGTACATAGAAATTTAGGCTTATAGGAACACTGACTGCAAGGTGATCTCATGAATAACTGAGTACAATTGCCTTTTATGGCACTGCATCATTTCGTCCTTTCATAGAAGTATTATGTTCCATCTTAAAATTAGATTATTTTTCCCCCTCTTGGAAGACTATTTCAGAATTTCTTTGCTCTAACTGACCTTATATAAAAATTTCACTCCAGATTTATTCTTAGCCAAATTATATCTTTTAGTTCTTGTATCAACATTATCTGTTAGCCCTTACACTGCCTCTGTTTTGCTTAATTAAACATATTTCTATCTTTTATGCTTGACGAAACCTTCCAATTCCTTGATCATTTTAGTAACAATTCTCTCTGCCTGTTACCATTTTAATCTCCTTCCTTGAGCACAGATGATAGATAATAACTATATTCCAGACGAATAATCCCCAAATCACTGGCCTTAATACTTCTTCATGTCTAGTGAAAATTCATCATGTCACCACATGTGCTTTTTATAGCACTGATGAGTTAGGGATGGCAAGGTTAGCATGTATTCTGAAGACTTAGAGGAGAAATAAACTTGAGAGTTAGCTGCAGGTACAACCCAATTCTGCCATCACTGTGCAACAGTTCAAGACAAACAAGACTGCATCTCAGGTACCTCATTTTAGAATGGTGATAATATCCACCCGTGCTACTGTATAACTGATACCACAACTACAAAATTATATAGAAATCTAATACATACCATATGTCTTAATAGCATACCTTTTGGCTCACTAAAGTAGTACATCTGCTGTAATTCTCACAGTGATCTGTCCAAGGTCAGTTAAGAGCTTTGATACTGGTGTATCACTACATAACTCATAGTAGTTCACATATTATGATAATTTCTTTTTTCAGTTGAATGTTCTAAAATTAAACCTCTCTCATTCCAGGAGAATGCCTTCTGGAACAGGCTGTGACTCTTCAGAATAAATCACTAGATCACACCTGCAATGCTAGAACAGCTCTTCTGATATGGCTCCATGAAGCTGGGGAAACCTCAGCTGTAAAAGTTTCTGGTATCTTTTTTTCTAGCTGATCTCTATATTTTATTGTCCCAGGTACTAGTAATATTCAATTCTGCAAGGAAAGGAGACACATATGATGCCATCTGCACACATGCTATTACATTATGGTAGTGAAAAAACATGGGGGTGGGATTACCCAGTACTGGATACTATCCTCATTTATCCTGTTGAAAAGCCGGCATACCATGAGCTTAGTCCTGCACTTCTTTCACTCCCCAAACTCCTCCTAAGTCAGATTCAGGGTGTAACCATTTTCTGTTGGACAAAGGCAGGGACAGCGAGGCTGTCAAGAGGCAAGCTATGGCTCCCTGAATCTCTTCCCCAAGACCAAAACCTGGAGAAGGTTAAAGGAGATGGAAATCTGCTTTGACACTTGCCAGATGGCAAAGCTTAAAACTGTATCCTCTGAAAAGAAATAGCAGAAAGACATGTCTCTAGTCACGTTTTTCTCCATCCCCAACACACATGCTGTACCAAGATTAGTATTTCCTGGGGACTGGATACACACTCAGCCTTCCCAACTGGAGAATCCCAAGTACTTTCTGGTCAGTATGTACTATTTCAAACCTGCATTGGAAGTAGAGCAAAGCCAAATCAGCTCCTTGTATTCATGATTCATTCCAAGTGCCTGGATTGTACATCCATCCCCGCCAACCCCCAACCCCAAGCTTTACATAACTGGAGTGTTCACTTTGTTAGCAGTTAGCAGGTTTTACACTGCATTATTTCTTACCTTGAGAAAAATCAAAGGACCATCACTGGGTCTGAAATTGACCGAAAAAACATTAAGTGAGCCAACAAAAAAAATGCTTTTCACACTTAAGGCAGATACTCAGTGACTTCCTTAATATATATAAATACGTCCCGATCTGAAAACTCAGCTAAGTTATTTAGTGGTGTCTACTGTCTTCTGTTAAAGTCTTTGTGGTATTATTCGGTAAAATTAACTCATAAACAGAAGGCTTGTATACGATGAACGAGATCTTTGGCTGGAGGGTGAAGGAGATAGTAAACAGCTTCTGCACCCTGTCCTCCAAAGACTGAAAGCAATATATCAGCCCAAAACACTCCAATTGTGAGAGCACACTGGAAGACGAGATGGAGAAAGGTAGGCTCCAAAACAAAGATCATAGGGCAAAATAATAGAGATTAACAAAAATCATGTAGGAGTCCTGTTTCTTAACATGTGTTAAGATTTCTATCATTGCTGATGTTAATAATTGACATGAAGTACAGCGAGAGTTAGATAACAGCAGGAACGTTCAGGCTAGGAACTCATTTCATTTTCCAGTGGTGTGAGGCACTGGGTAATGGCGAAATGCATAACCTCATTTCAGAGATGATCTTGTTTCACTGCACTAGATCTCGAGGAATTTTATACTGTCTAGAAAGAAATTTCTGCTTGTGGCATGTAATAGGAGGTGTTCTTCAGAGAGTGGAAAAAGAACAGGATGTGAGTTTTGTGTTCATGAAAGTGAGGAATTAATAGCAAAGCCTTGAGTCAGATATAAGCTGCGTGGGTATTGTGCAAGCCTCATCACACAGCACTGCCATCTCACCCCAATTTATGACCTGGAACACAGCAACTTTTACAGCTTTTAGCTGGAACTGCAAGTTGTACCAAAGCATACAATGATTTTGAAAGAGGTAAAAGCTCCAAATTTCTTTTGCTCTGTAGCCTAGCTCAAGCATATGCTGGACAAAGTCTGATGACATACTGCACCTCCTGAGCCTGCAGATCACATTGCTGGCATTTGAGTTCAGGGTTTAAGTACAGTCACTCTGTATTCCCTGAACTCATAATGCACATGCAAGCCAAGATTTGTTCTCTAGCACAAGCAAGTACAAGTAAATGAGTAGGATCAACTTTAGTATCGGTATGATCTGCACGTTTATGTGGGCAGGCCATATTTTAATTTTCACAATCACATCTGATAGGGCTAACATTCTTAATGCCTCACAGAGTGCCAGAAAATCTCAGCCCGCACAGACTGCTGAGATCAGTGTCCTCTGTGTACAGCTTGCCAGCCCCCAGAATTCACCAGAGAGAGGGAATTCAGGCTTTCGCTTCTTTTACACTGCCAGAGTCCCTGCTTTCTGGTTCATACCACCAAAAGCCAGCTTAAACCAGAGGTGAATCTACTACGTGATGTAACAAATGGCTGTCGCTCTTATTTGTCCTGTATGTTCTTATCTTACAGTTTGCAATTAATCACCACCCTGGAAATCAAACACCAAGGTATTTGTACATTCTCTTTGAAAATACATTTCAATTTCCTTTTACTTGAACTGCCCTGTCCTTTGCTACACCTGCTCAATGCATCATTCTGCATATCACACACTATACATATCTGAAGAGTCTGATGACTCATGCCAGACAGGGAACATAATCACCACAGAAAGAATATAAGATTGAAAAGCATGATGCAATTAAATACAGAGGGATGTCTGTTCATTAGCAAATAATCACATTTGCATTGTGATGATTGATAGTTACAGTACGTCATGACCGAGGACTAGGTTCTGTTCTCAGTAACATGAAATTCTCTTCAGTGTGTGACCGTACAAGCTACACAAGTACCAAGTTTGTACTAAGCACCAAAGTCATGTACAGGAAAACTGTAAATCTAATCATCTATTTGGTATGTACACATTTTTTGATGCATATTAGCTTAGCCTTTGTGATTGTTGAAATCTAGCTTATTCTCTTCTATCTGGAGATATTTTGCTCTTTGCAGAGAAGATAATTGGGAGAGGTTGATTTTATGGGAACAGCAGTGCAGATTAATTGGTCTCCTATCTAACATTTAGAGGGAAGGTTTCCCTAGTTTCAGCATAGCTCACAGGTACAGTTGAAGGTACAGCTAGTTTCTCTCTACTTCCATTAAGCTTAGAGTACTCATTGGGTTTTAGAACAAATATCTTAAATTCCCAAAGCCATCCTTGTCCCTCATCATATAATCTGCAGGGATTGCTCCATTACCTCCCTCAGGTCATGATGGTTTTGTATCTTTTGTTTTTAGCACTGAAATGTTTTTGCCATTCTGTGATGTATTTCCACTATGAATTTATAAGCTGTATTTTGCAAATATGCAAACAGATGGCTCTGGAGATTGCTAGGCTTCCATGTGTCTGAAGGACAGCCACATTATTGCTGGAAATAGTCTCTGCTTATTTGTTTAAAAGAACTTAATTTCTACACAAAAAAGCCTGAAACAACTGGAAATGCTGAAAGCAATACTCCGATCATTACACATCCTGAGACTGATTCAGTGAAGTTCTTGTCACAGATGCAAAGTCACGTCCAGACTGAGATCTCCTTGGGTGATCACTCTCAAACTTCCATGAAGGAAAGCAGTTTTAGTAGTACCAGAGCTGAGAAAGATCAGCTTCTTACAATTTCATGGACTCACTTCAGTCAGCAATTGTTGATCAAAACTTCCATGAGAATGGCATACTCGCAATGGTTCTCTGCTGTGTGGATTCTGTGATGTCTATAAGTAGGCACTGCAGCCTTCCCCTATGTTGAGACACTGTTGTATGTAAACCCTCCTTCCCTTTTTCCCCTTGTCAAAGAGGGTGGAACTGCCCAATATGGTTCAGAAGTTATAAGGACAAAAGGTGGAAGAGAAAGACACCATGATCAAATAAACTCTGTTTCCACAGAAAATAAGGCTAAAAATAAAGTTATGTATTATATTTCAGAGAGTCTACTTCACTGCGAGGAAGCTAAAAACCCACACATTTACAGCCTTACACTTATGCATTACTTGTATTAATATGGTGTGAAATACCACGTCTCCTGAACCAATACAAGGACTGAGCTCTAAGTCTGCTAAACTTGTATTATGAAGGAAGGAAAATGGACTAATACTTTATTCAAGGTTTTACTGGCAGCTTGTCTATTCTGATGATTTAACTGTTATTTACACTGAAACCAACATGCAAGAAGATTGTAGCCTATGACTCCCAAGGGAGCAGCTATGGAATTTTTGCATTCTGCAGAATGTTATGGGTTGGCAACCGCTCCTGCATGCTACACAGATCACTTCAATCCCATGTGTTTATCCTATAAACAAGAAAGTGCTCCACACTGTTGTGTTAAAGAAAATAGCTGAAATCTAAAGCAGCTCAGTCCTGTTTAAGCTGTCCCCAGACACACTGCCTACCACGCGGGTTTGTTTTTCATTTATTTGTTAATGAAAGCTGGCAGCAGATACTACACTTTTATTGAGCACATTAATCATTGAAAGAAAACAATATTTCTGCTGCTCTGGCAACTCCTGTACTACACATAAATAAGGGCTGCTGCTTTCCTGTTAACCCTGTACATAATGTAAAATCCCCTAAAGCACTGGGTTTCTTTGCAATAGTATATTTCTGCTGTAAGACTGGATGCCTAGTGTGGCTTCAAGTAAGATCTGAAACCATCCATCTGGCTTCTGATTCAAAATTCAACTTGTGGCAGTAAGTACAAACAATGTGCGACAGGTGCTTGGATGCTTTTGAGAAATAAGAATGCAATCTTGATCCAGTTGCTAGATTTCAGAGAATAGTAGTAAGAACATACTGATTCCTGTCATTCATAGCTATATTATAGCACTTACAACAGTATGTGCTGAACGCCTGTAAGGCATTAGGGAATTCCTTGTGCATGTGCCATATATACCCTTCATAAATGTACAGCCACTAGCACATTCACTTGTTCATCTTGTTACAGGGTAACATGAGGGGTGTGTAAGTGCACAACCTACCAGAGATCTAATTAGCCCTTAAGCAGGCCTTTTCTTCTCCCCACTACTAGTTTATGGGTTATATTATTAATGGCTCTCTTGGGACAACCCTCTCTCTTGAGAGCAAGCTACCCTGCACACACTGTTCTGACAGAAATTGCTTACAGCTCAATACTGTACCTAAGAGCTCCAAACATTTACATTCATTGCACTTCTGCTAATTTGTGCCATGCTGCAGAATTACAGCACGCTACCTGTGGGGACCTCTCCAGAAGGTAGGATAGCACTGTTTAGGTGGGGCAACGGGTCTTAAACTAGTGTTAACAAATATGACCTACTCTCTTCAGCAAAGCTGCACTACTGCAAATGATAATCATAACCTTTATGTTCTCATATCTACACATTTAAAGCTTTGACCATGTTTCTAAGGAAGAATAAATCGGAGAAATGCAGTTCATGTAGCTGTGGAGGTACCAATCCAAGACCAAAGGGGCCATCGAGTACAGGCTGCTTTAAAAACATTTTACTGTTCAAATAACCTGTTATTTATATAAGGTTTCTTTACCCCTGCAATGGAAAAAATCCCTGAGGTCGATCTATTAAACTCAGTGGAAACACCAATGATAAATGTAATCCTCCTTGTGTCTAGTGTTGTAAACTCTAGGTTACACAGAAGGATGTACCTGCCTGATGACCAAATCATTTGTGCTGCATAATTATGGAAAATTATTCTAAGAGTTGAGTATAACAAAGGAGATGACAAGCAGTCCTTGGGGGCGGTCTGCACATACTAGTCTACAAAGAAGAAATTACCACGGAAATCTCTATAATACAGAATACTTTACTGTACTGACTTTTACTTTTTTTTCCCCCCTCTAAGCCAAAGCTTCCAAATTGCTTTCTTAAATCAGTCCTAGGAGAAATCATTTGAACGCTTATGTCTTCATTAGTCACTGTAATGAATTCAGTGCAAATTATAAATATACCAGGTAAATTAGTTTTACTTTGGTCTACTTGGGAGCAGGTCTCTTATATCCAGTTTTATTCACACTTCTTCCCTCTCCGCCCACATGAGTACAGCAGCAGAGAATAGCCTGGGCTGAAAAAACAATGGTGGGATGTCACAGAAACAGAACAGTGCTAGCAGGTACTCTTCAGTTCTCATGGCACTTATAGTAAGCACAACTTCCAGTTTCTTGTTTTTGACACCTTAGCAATAGATTTCCTGATAGATGGAAAATGCAGGACTTGTTAATTGTGCCTGCTTGGTGGTTAAGTTCGTATCTCTCCAGTAGATACTGCATTCTCCAGCCTGAAACAAGTGTTTTCCAGTAAGAACTAGACTAGTCCAGCTTGGTGTTTACATGAATTTACATGCAATCTCTAAGTTCATTATTCTTCAAGTTATCTTTTAGCTTTCCTCTGTCCTGCAGGTTCACCCTAAAGGTGTAAGTTTATTGTGAACAGTATTTATCAAATCAAAGATAGTGACAGCTGCGACCTCTAGAATAATAAATAATATTTGATTTTGTTATTTTTTTCTACATGAATGTTTTAAGATCTGTATGACTGCAAACAAAAAATCCCAGATGAATACAAATGCTAGACTACGGATTCTCTTTCTTTTTAGTTCCTATGATCTCTACACAGGAAAACAGTTAGGAGCGATTAGAAAGCAATTCCTTAACAATTTTTAAACTAATTTTGCCACATTTCCCACTGAAACCAAACTGTTTCTGGTTTACTGATGTCAGTGCTAAAGAAATTCCTTCATATCAGATCACAAAAATTCTGTTATTTTTTACCTGAATTGTTACCTAAAAAGCTTAAATATACTTGTGGAAAAGGGTCAGTGAGTTAGATTTTAGAGTAGCAAAAAAATTTCAAAGACCTAAGGCAATTACGTCACTATGCCTGCTATATCTTCTCTTTGCTCATTTAGGGCAGGTAAATCTATTGTTGCTGGTACTAGCTAATATTAGTGTACCTCGAGTAGTAAAACTTAAAAAATATTTGATTATTCTGCATGCTTAAAGAGTTTGGATGCACAATTTCACATGTTTTATAGGAGTCTGATCATTGGAAAAATCAATCACCATCTAAGTGTCTTAAGCAAGGAATTTTTCAACATTCAGAGTCCTGGCTTCAGTATTTTGCTGATGTTAGCTCTACTACTGCTATAGCTTCTTGGCAGATTTGAGTTTTGATTTCTTATTTCTGTCTTCTAGATATCTGCAAAGATTATGAAATTCAGACTGGAGCTGAAAACTACGCAATGAATAGGTAAACATTAAGTCTGGCTCACCTCCACACACTGTTCCTTTGAATAACATTTTTTGAAGTAATAACTTGTTTTTCTCACCTAAATAGATACAAACTGTTGACAGAGAAGAAACAGAAGTATCAAACAAGGAGGTACTGCTTTTTACAGCTATGCTTTCTAGTGAAACCTATGCATTAACTTCTGGGTTTCCATCTACATTTTCTGGGTACATCCCTAACTGGAAAAACACATACTCATGTACCCGTGGCTATAGAAGGTGACATAAGGCTCTTCAGAAACTTTCCACTCTATCATAAAAGTAAAATACTTTTTATGCAAAGAGGATGTCATTATTTCATAACACATAACACTTTACCACAGTGGCTTACATTTCCAATTCTACTAGTCTATTATCAATTATATTTAATATTACTATCTGTTTATATAGGAGCAATAGTGTGGCAGTACTTTGCAGTGTAAATATTTCAATTCTGACGACTGTGCAAGACATTAAACAAATGGTATAGCAAGAAATGACAGCAAACTACAAGGAAAGAAGATGGAAAGGAAAAAGGAAAATAAGATGATCTGTGATATATTTTATGACCTACCACGATACATGTTCATAAGCCTGTGAACACCGAGGATACATTTTACACACCAGGCACATTTAAGTCCATTCTAGCCAATAGAATTTATCCTTAGTATAAACCAGTGTATGTTTGGGCTAAAAGAACTGGGTTATTGATTTCTGTTCATGTTAGACTATAATTGGGAGATAATCTAAGCCTGGTTTCTCCAGAAAACCCCATGCAACTATACTTATTTGTTTATAAAATATACTGATAACAAAATTACAAAACAAAAAGCAAGTCTATTATTTTACATTAGACTGTTTGGAATCCTTGAAAATAACTTAACATGTTTGGAGAACGGGAAGAAGGAAGAGAGGTCAGGGAAGAGAAAGAGTGAAATTAGGATATTCATAGGTCTGCCAAACCTGCTTAGAATATTAGCTTTCTCTTCCAGGAAATAAACCAAAGCGAATTGTTTTTAAGCTCTTCTGTACTGTGTCTTTAAGCATCGTGTCTTTAATTACTGCAATGTGCATTTAAAAATTACTTCTTAACTGAATTGCCTGATCTTTTTATGGTAGATCTGTTGGGGTTTTTTTCCTTTCTTTTTTAGCTTTTGCTTCGATGCAGATAGATACAGCTGGGAAACCCCATCCTTAGTGGAATTCATTTGTAGTCAAAATACAAGGTAGCTGGATCAGTGAATATGTGAGAATGTGACTATATGCCTTATAAGTTGCAACTGCAGAACTGCTAGGTTATCATGATCTCTAACTACTGGTGACTTTTGCAAGTAAGATGATCTAGTGGAGTTGCACGTGTCAAAATCGCAAATCACCAAATAGATGTCAGCAATAAAACAATAAGTAAGAGTAAAGGAATGGCCAGGACAAAAGTTACCTAGCTAACCATCATAAGCATTTGCTTTTGCTGCAGACCTCATCCACAAAAGCTGTCAAAGGAACACACTGTTCTGCGGCATTTCAGAATGTATGGTTGAATCAAAATGCACAAGCACATAGCAGGCTGACAGTCCAGAGGAAGACATCTTTACTTTTGTAATGCCATGCTTTGACGTTGCTTCAGCAGTAATACCCAACTTCTGAATGACATTTAAAACCAATAATGCCTTGAACCTTTTATACCATAACCCCAAGAAAATACATTGAAACACCAGTCAATTTGTAATTAGAACATATATCAGAAAAATTTGTTATGCATAGCATGACACCAAAGGCCTGAATTTGCTGCCATTTACGCTCACAGAAACTCTCATTCTTTCTGAACCTTTCCCTAAATATGGATGCTGACATGCACATCAGAGGCTGTCTGTGTGCAGATGGATTAAGAACAATGAGTCAGCCTCTCCGCTTTAATAAAAAAAAAAAACAAACTTGTAAAAACACTCAAGTGATTTTTTGTAAATCAGACAAGGTTATACAAATAAAATACAATACCCGTGTGATTTCACTAAAGCCAATTACACCTAAACAACCACAATACAGAGGTGTGAACTGTTCTTGACCAGTTACTCATTAACCAATCTTAATTAATCATAAAAAATGTTTTTACATGATTCTTGATTCTATAACTGCAATCTCCCAATCAATGTTTTGCTCAGGTGGCCTTGGTCCAGCTACTATCCCTTCTTTCCTTGCTAAGATATTTTGCAATAGCAGCTGATGAATGGGAGTTACAGAAAGAGGTTCATTTTCAGATGAAATCTCTTTCAGATTAATCTTGATATTTCGGGGGGGGGTTAATTATAAATTTTATAATTAGAGATGAGGAACATTTTCACTTACTAACGAAGAAATCAAAAGATAGTTTATATACTTTTTACCAGAATATTTACAGCAGTTCATTACCTGTGGGAATGTATTTTATAATACTTTCCAGGGTAAGTACAAAATGAAAACAAATGGAAAAGCAATTAAATATATTTCATTTGTTGCAAGGACTGACAAACGAAACTGAGCAAAAGTAAAAATCAAACGCTACATAAAGCTTTTTCCCCACTTTTCAGATCTAATTCAAAGTCCTGTACATCATACCCCAGACTAAATGGAAAAAATATTAGTATTAAAAATGCAGGAATCAAAACTCAGTTAATCCTGTGACTGCAATACCATTGTATCTGTAGCAGCTAGCATTCCAACTTTGAGCTAGGTTTTATTCCTTTCAGTCACATGATACTATTCAAACCTCTTTATATACAATGGAATCAATACTTCTAAGAGAGACACAAAAAAATGGAAGGGAATGTATACTTATTAAAGTAATTAAAAACAAAACCTGCACATACTAACAGTCTGCATGCAAATAACAAATGTGTTCAGTGCTCATGCTCTGGGTGCCATTTTTACCTTTGTCTACATCCTGTTCATTGTAATGCCTTTGCAATTATATCTGTCTATGAAAATAATGGTTAACAATTATGGAAGATATATCCTGAAAAAATGTTAATTTACCCGGAAAAAATTGTGTGTCTTATTTATTATTCATTCTAGACATAAATGCATTAAATTGAGGCAGGTACAATGATATAATCAGGCCAGGTTATAATTTCTTTGCAGAAACATGTAAAAGGAAAAACCAAATGGAAAGAATAATTCTAGGAGTATGCCAGATCTTCCTTCCTTGGTCTCATGCTCCCCAACTCAGACAAGAGAAGAGGCTTCAGCCTCAGGAAAGCCTAGATCTCAAGAGAGCTGCTGAAGACAATCAGCATCAGAAATTTCACCCATCTGAATTACTTCCTTGCAGCTTCTTGGAAAAGCCTTTCAAGTCACTAACACCCATGACAGCTGGAGAAACCCCCTCTCCCAAAGGGCAGGAAGGTTTACACATTACAGAGGGTAAAATTCTCCAAATCTGACATGCATGATGGAAGCAGGTTGGTATGATATGATCAGGCAAACTTGGAGAAGGGCTAATGAATTGCATGGAGAACACCATAAAGTCAGGCTGGTCAGTGATCCACTGCCAGCAGTTATATAAACAAGTATAACCCCACTTGTGTCATTCCCACTCATTTTTGCTTGTCCATTGAGTTATATTGTGTAGTTGAGTACAGAATCTGGTCCAGGAAAACCAGACATTTATTCCAAGAAACCTGCCTTCTTGCTTAGAAAAGCTGTAGATAAAAATTAAGATTCAAGGCCTAATGAGAAACATTCTGTTTGACAGTGGAAATAGCCCTACAATGCTAATATTAATACTGTGCTAAACTGATTAGTGTTTATGTCAGTGACTTGTCTATATACTGAGCTCATTTCTGTAATAACTAAAGAAAAGATCATGTAGTTGAAAGTTTGTCCTGTTACATAAGTGGAAGACCAGACTATGTCTGTGACGGATAATTAATTTATTAAGATTTTTACCTGTGTGGTTCAGAGTAGAACTTGACTCATCAACATAATACACTTGTGTCAATCACTAATCACCTGGCATTAACACTTTTAATGAAGTTACATTAAAGTATATTTCAAGTGGTGATTTAAATAATACCTCAAGGCACAGCTTTCCATAGAGCTATTATGGCAACTATAATAGGCAGCTGAAATGTATTCCTCAAATCCAACACCTGAAGTCTAAAAAACTTAAAGGTGATCTTTTCCCCAAAAAGACACATTCTTATGCCAGAAGCTCAGCCTCAAAGGTTGCTTAAACTATCCTGCCCTTTTCTTCTGTAACCACAGCTTTTTGCTTGCTGCTCTTAACCTTGCAGATAGGCACAGATAACATGATGGTTATCTTAGAGGCAGGAGGTTTGGCAAACTGCTTTTCAGAGTCCAAAACAAACAGTCCTCTGTGGATTGGTCAGCAGGACACTGTGGAGTATAAAGCTAGTTTGGCTCCTCCCCGTGTCCCAGTATATCAAGGTTTAAGCTTCATTGACTCCAGTATAGCGACCTTAATCAAGATTTTTCATGCCTCAGAGAACAGTACAGCTGCTAAACTTTCTTTAATAAGTGTTTTATAGCTGGGGAAGCTGAACAGGAATTAGCTGAAAAGAGATGACTTACTTCTGGCCTTATTAAGTAGCAATTTATTATAACTCAAGCTGTAACATTGTTTTGCTCTAACATGAAAGAGGAATGTTGGTTTAAGTGATTCAGCTAAGTCATTGATTCTGTTCCAGTCATTCCCTGCGTTTTCTCTTGCAGTACAGGTTTGCTTCAAATTCAGGAAGCCAAATGCACTGTGATAAGTCTCAGGAGAAAGTCCTACATTTCTATTTTCCCATCAAGTAAAGCAGATGCAGTCATCTTGCCAGGACTTACTGGCAATATGGTCTTTATAAAGCTCACCTTGAGATTTCATACTTTTTTATTTTAAATGAAATTAACTTCCTATTACATTATTGAGCCTGTGTTGGCAATGTTAACAGAATATTCTATTAAAGAAAACACAGGTATAAGGCAGGTCATGAAAAATAGCCACACACTCAAATTTCACTGAAATGGCACTGAAGATTCTTCAGCAGAATATATTTTACCTTTGCAAACCAGTTTTATTGTAGTGGATTACTAAAAATTCTCTTATTAAAGATCAAATACTTTTTTTTTAAGAGGCACGTGACTGCTCTTACTAAAAAAAATCTTAAAGGAATGGGCGTATAGTAAGCATGACTCAGCTTTTAGCCAACACGATGCACACACTGTGCAATATGTTGGCTGTCCAATAAGCCTGTCTTGCCATATCCATTTCTATAGCATCATACAGTCACTGTTTTTCAAAAAATGCTTGTTTTTTATTCTAGCTACAGCTTTCAGATATACATACCTAAATTTAATCTAGGTGCTATCAATAGCTGTACTTGCAACTCAGCAGTGGGTATGTTTCTGTCAGACTCAGCAATGAACCATTGTCATGGGATGGCTCCATGGGCACCCTGCTCCTGAAAACACTATTATTATTACTATTGTTGTTAATAATGTAAATTCCTATGGTATAAAATCTGGGAGTAACACTCATGCAACAGCGTGCCACTATACCAGACACTGTAGAAAGACAAGTTTCAGACTGAAACACCTTGAATGAAAGTAAGTATTTAATCCTAAGCACCTATAGAATATGATGGAAGGTTTGGTTTTTTTTGAAAGAGCTGAGCACCATCAACTGTTTTAATTACTTTCTGCCTCCTTATCTTACCCCCACTTAATACAGAAAAAAACTATTTTTTTTTCCCGGGGAAGAGCTTTGTGGGGAGATTCTTACTGTAAAAGGAGCCCCTTCTTGATGAGAAACGGTATATAATAAATAACCATAGACTTGTTAAAGGTTATGAAGAAACAGAATGACAACCAAAACAGACATAAAAATAATCTTCAGTTTGAAGATACGGCAAATTCTCATGAACCGGAAGGACAGACATTCATCTAAGGATATCCAAGGAAAATTTCACACTCTGACAAAAGTGAGACACAAGAACTAATAATAATTTATAAATTCATCCTTTCTGATTTCAACCAATTTTTAGCTAGAGTTTTGGAGGACTAAGAAGCCTTATAGCTTCTTAGATACAGTACTGTGTCTTTGAATGATTTGAAGCACAACTGCTTCAAATTGGAAGCTGTTGAGTGCTGTGCCAGCCCAGTTTAATGGGATCCCAGCTCCTGTCCTACCTGTCTCTGCAGATGTTGCATAGCATTCTTCTTACAATAGTTGAAGCAAATAGTCTGTTATTCCTCCCACTAGCCAGGACAATGAGTAGCCCCTGCTGAGGTGGAACCGAAAAAGTAGTTCTTTTCCAGGATGGGACATTTCCACCCAGTTAAGGATGGGCCATGTGATAAGGTTATACAGAGGAGGCATACCCATGTGTTAAATCTTGAGACAGGTATATATAAATATCTGATTCCTGATGGAGGAGGACTGCCAAGCATTTCTCTTGTTAGCTTAAAGTTGCTTGATGTTCTCAGCTTTTGTCCTTTGAGATTAGGACCCTGTAGGAGGTACACTCCACATTCTTTCCCTTTCCCTTCCTCCTTTTCCTATGGAAAGACAGATCAGGGATCAAGCTGAACAGATTATTTCCAGCTGGCACCCAGAGCAAGGTAAAAAAATCAAACCATTGTAGAGCAAACGTGTGCTTTGCAGACTCAGTAGTCTGGAACTGTGAAACTATGAAGAGGAGTTAGAATGTGTTGAATATATATGATCATCTGCATTTACATCTACCTTCTGTCTCAACTCTGAAAGGCTGTTGCTCATCTCATCTCTGCTGATCTTACAGGAGGAGAAGGGATCCCTTGAAATGCATGCAAGTGCAATATGACATGCCATTCAGAAGAAACTCAACATCAAGACCTGGAAGCTAATCACATCTCCATTTCTCTAAGGTCTTATATCTCCTCATGTACCATAGTCAGTCTTATATTTTCTTAGTAACCGGCTCAAAGCATCCATTCAGGCCACCAAGTTAAAAATCTTACACAATGTGCCTATAATGAAAATACATAAATCTTTCTCTTGCAAACTGCTCATTAAGACTATTCCCATTGTTAGCAGGATCTACTGCTGGTGAATACTGGGTCAAAAAGCTAATTTCCTTACAGTCTTTTTATTGTACTTAATGATTACTGAGTGCCTGGAAATAAGAGCAAAAATATTTTGTTCTTTATTCAACATGAAATCACCTTGATTTATATTCCTGGAAAATTAATAAAATGCCTCTGAGACAGACTATCTCTGCTGCCAGGCTTGCATAATGTATCTGCTTTATCTGCTGACCTGTGCAGAAATGTATTAGAGAATAATACTGCTTTCAGTGCTGCATTTACTGAAAATTTGCATTCTTCCAGGAAAATTCTGACAGACATATTTAGCATCTCAGATCTGACTTCAACAGGGGCACTTAGCTATTATTGGTTCCATTAATCTTTTTTGAAAGAAGACCTAGCAGTTGAATTTGATGCCAGGGTTGAAGACACAGACAGGTTCTATGCAAGAGGCTGGAAAAGCAGGGAAAAGATTTCCTTCCCTTAAGCTGCAGATCCCTATAAGCCGTCCCTGCTTCTGAACTTACAACAGAGGCAGCGCCCAAGATACTCCTTCTGTACCAGGGCTCCTCTTTCCATAAATCACAGCACCATCACATGCAGGCAACAGCACTTACTCTCCTGTACAAAGCTTAATTGGGTTTTGTCAGATTTACCCAATTCTGCCCAACAAACAGTATTCCAGTTATCCTGTATTTTATTACATGCCAAAATATACAATTAAAACTAACCCAAATTCTTGGTTATTCTTGTTGATCATGGCACAGGCTTCACTGCCAGTCACAGACTAAATGGCATAGTTGATAGGACCCTTCACAAGGGTGCCAGGGAGGGAAAAAGTAGAATATACTGTTTTCAGACTTTAAAACTTCAGGTAGATTTTCTCAGCAAACCATTCATTTATTGCTCTGCTTTATCCTGTTTCCTTATGATCGTACTTTTCTCTCCTGTGAAAGTCTATCCTGTCCTACCAAAGAGGAAGCATTGTCAAGAACATCTACATCCACGCAGTTTAGGAAGTAGATTTACATCCAATGTACTATTAACACAAATGTGAAAAGTCACCAAGTTTCTAAGAGGGCAGAATGGCTGGTAACTTAAAAACATTAAGGAGAATTAAATGCGAGCTCTAGGAGACTGGAGCTACTGTTTGAACGGAGAAAGCATCTCCCATCACCATCCTATCCACTCCTATACTACTGATAATTGTTTTTAAATTCAGAGAAAATCCTTGTTTGCTGACTTTCAAATAACCACTAAATAAGCAGCCAGTAACAACATAAAAATTCTAGAATAAGGCACTGACAGTGAAAAAGGAAGTCAAGCACAATTGCTGCACCATCTTTTGTACCCTTACCTTTATAAAGTCCTAGCCCTTAAAGCTGGAAATGGTAGTTATTTACTACTCTGTCATGTAATGGCTGTATTGGTGAGACAGAAACATTTTTGCTAATCTCTCATTCATTTTCATACACTGAAAATGCTAAACAGAGCCAAAATAAAAGAACAATTGGAAAACAGTTAATGAGCAATAAACTTCTCTTACTTTACTACAAAATTCTTGAAAAGTTGTCCTTCCACTTGCTCACAAATCTTGATGAATACATATGCACAATGACACACACAAGTTCAATCTGTGTTTGCATGTTTGCAGATCAGTTCAATACTACGTGATCTTTATCAGTGATATTACGAAATGTCTTTGCAGACTTGTCTGTGACACACTTCAGAAGCTGCTGAAATAGGTTTCTGGTTGCCAACAGGCTTATCTTTTATCTTTTACCTCTGAAAAACACAGCAGAGAGTCTACTACCGGCATTTATCACAGTTTGATTTTTTAAGTACCATTTTGGACAGCAAAGGTATAAAGCAAATTCTTCCATCTTTTTCGTTCCTCTAAAATAACTGCACTCTCTCCTTGGAGTGTACCTGAGAGCTTAAAATTGAAATAATGCATATCTCAGGAGAAAACACAAACTGTGCAATAAAATGCATGTACAAAAGGATCTGAGCATCCTCACTCTAATGCACTATTCAAAGAAATTGAAATAAAAAAATCTTTTAACTCTTCCTCACCTACCTGCACTAATAAATGCTACACATGCATCAGCTACACATGCATCAGTAACACGCAACTTTGCTTCAGGTGCACCAACAGATGAATAAATGCTTCTCTTCCTAAGTGAACAACTGATTTCAGAGAAGAAAAGAAATCCAGCTTTTGCCTCTTGTAAGCTAGGGGAAGTTGTTACTAAGTGGAGGGGGCACAGAAGCAGGGCCTAACGGGATTCCACACAGGCACAGAGCACAGCGGGGCTTGACAACTCCAGACGCCCAGCTCCATGCACAGCTTGCTGTTGCACCTTGAGCAAGTCTGCACTGAGCAAGCAGCCAGCTGTGTGTGTGAGCACCACCTCAGTGGACTTTACAGTGTTTCACAGACGTTAGTGCGTGAAAAGTTTCAGAACACGTAGCGATCAAACACTGACAAAATATTTAACGTTTCCAATGCCTCATAAAACTTCAAACCATTTCACAAATTGCTTTCAATTTCTGTCAGCATTTTGCTTTATTTTCATCATCCTACAGCAAGGACAAACCCTATGATTCGTGCTCCACTTGAATGAGAAACACTGAGTGTTAAGTGGAAAATAACGTCCTTTCCTGGGAAGGTACCTGTGATTTCATTTTAAATAGAGAGTTTTCTAATGATTAAATAAACTTCTGAAAAAAACACAGTAAGTCCATTCATAGCCCTGAATTTGAATGCAACAGAAAGCCAAACCACAAAATGGCTTTCTTCATACTTCAGAAATATTAAATTGGATACAAACAATATAATTTATAATGTATATGTTTTCATTTCCAAGACTTCCACAGGTATTACGGGCAAATGTTCAACTGCACCAAATCAAAATCCCAAATACTGGACCATTTAATCAGATTTGAGGTGTGGGGCAGTTTGTAGCTTGCTTTGCCTTATTGTAAGTTTCTTCTGCCTAAAGGAAGATGTAGTTCTGACTCTAATGGTTCATTATGATGTAAACCAGAGAAAGAAGAAATAGAAGAGACCAGCAGGAGAAGCAAACATTATCAAGGTTTACAGGAATGTTAAATAAGTTTTCTCCCAACATCCTGTTCAAGATCCAATCATTTTAGCAATAGCAATGAAATAAATTCTAGACATTTTGTTCTTTAAGTGAAATATTAACATTTCATTTTTCCAAAGATGCTTCAAACAGAAAGGAAAGAATAGTTGCCAAAAGTTCTGAAAGCCCCCCTAGGGAGGATAAAAAGACTACACATCCAAGTTCTTGGCATTTATTATCATAACTCCTGTCAAGAAAGGAACAGCCTGTTCAGCTGTATTGCATAAGTTTCCAATACAGAATGCATAAAAATTAATTCATGGAATAAACCTCTTGGAAACTGCTTTCTAGTTAAGTACAACTAGTTTATTTCCAGATCGGTGATTTTGTTTTGTAGGTAATTACATTTTAAAATTATACTTTTTCTCAGTATTTCTTCTAAATGTCTCTTTTTTAATAGATCAGTACATAAAACCAGGCTTCTCAGTCCTTCTGATATAAATTTTGATCAATATTTAATTATTTTAGTTACTCTCAACTAGAAGTGCCCATATTCTGGAGTTTCATACCAACTTTCACTGTGGCTGTCATTCAGATTCCTCTGAGCCTTTTGTTAACATCTACAGCAAATCAAAACAGATTATCAGATTTTTCCTTTAGTCATGCAGAAGGGCAGTGGGTTTTCTTCTCCTTGTTGCCAGAGACATATCTAAAAGCTGTGATACTCCCTAACTGGGACAATTTAGAGCTGAAACCCAGACAACACACTAGTCTGTATTCACACTGCAGCCCAAGAAACACAACACAGAGGAATAAAGTTGTGACAGGCCACAGCTGAAAATATTTTAAATTTTTTTGGAACAAGTATTCTTCCTTGTGCTAAACTGCTGACAAGAAAACAAAATGCTAAGCAGAAAATATGTTGTCTCCTCATTTGTTACCAGAAATGTTGGATAGAAAACACAACACACTACCATATGCAGAATTATCCTTCTAGTGCCCAAGGATATTAAAACACCAGACATCAGACAGGTCTGTAGAGCAAAACAGCCTTAGCATTCATGTGGGACTATAGAGTGGCTCCTGGCCATTCTGGCTGAGAAACTGACCCCTCTTGTGGCTCTTCATTTTCATTGGAGATCACTGCTCCTAACCTCTGTCAAACATTTAAAGAAACAAAAAACGAGTTTGTAAATTTTAAAGTTGTGTTGGTTACGGAATAAATATATAACTAGAGAGAATAGAGGTGTATTTGTCTTACTTGACTAAAAATTGAAACAGCTATCATGATAACTGAAATTTCTGGACACACAGGAAAACATGCAGAATACAAGACGGGACTTGAAATCTTATCTCGCTTCCACTGACATGCAGGGATGCCCACTGGCTTTAACAAGAGTAGGGTAGGCTCCTAAAAGTCTCTCTTTTAAAACACGAATGCTCACCCAACATTTCACAGGCTGAATATAGCCCCATTAGAATACTGTTTCAACAGCCTGTGGAGCTTTAATGACAACACCAGGCAAGAAAGAGAGCTGTTATCAAGAAAAAAATCATACAGCCCACTTCCTTTCTACTCCTTTTAGGTCCCAAGTAAAAAAAAAGTGTGCAAGTACAATCAGCGTGTCATATGCTGATGATAGGTGCCATTTGGAACATGATAGACCAGTTGATAGTCTGATCATGCAGTAAGGAAAAGAAAGAATATAGCTCTTCTCACTCCTAGAATAAGACAGGTCGCCTGTCAAGATGGATAGGAATGGGTAGACTAGTTCAGAACAAGCTGCAAAGAGATCTAGAAATATTTTATTCAAGCAAAGTCCTTAATTATCTTTCCACAATCCCAGTTGTCAGGAAATGGGGATAAAAATGCTGCTGAAGGCAGCACCAGATGGTTTCTACTTCCCAAAACTTAGTGCATCCACACAGAGATAGCAGTGTAACTACAGAATACATGGGTCTTAGCCGTAATTAATCTACAGCAGCAAATACAAGGAAGTTACCATTTCAAATGCACTTTTTCATTAAAGATTTGAACATTGCCTAGTACTAAGCACTACAGCAAGATCCAGTTTCTTTCAGCTCTCCAGTACCATATGTGAGTAACATCAACCTCATAATTATCCCTTATTATTTGTTTTTAACCCTTTTCATTATCTCTTTTCTGCTTTTTTAGAAATTTCATTTTTAAATTACTGATCTCACTGAAAGCCTTGATCTTGCACTGTGTTCTCCTATCCCAAATCTTTCCTTTAGTGCACCAGTTTTCTCTCTAAAACAGATTTCAATCATGTTGCTGTTTGCTTTACTGTCAACCATTTTGACTAGCTGTAAGCGTAATGAACTCTCGGAACCTCAGGGGAAACAACAGTGAACCTGTCACAGTTAATGGTCTTATGGGCTGGTGATTTCACTCCACATTCTCTCAAAGGCAGTAGGAGAGTGCTGCAGCCTGACCTCCATAGCCATACCACCTGCAAGGGAGTGGGAGGGAAGGAGGTATGGCTAAGGGAGCCAGGCACGCTCCTGTGTTTTCAGTAAACACTGCCTGGAAAATGGGCCTGCTTTATAGCACAGATTAGAGACTAAGATAGATAGCAGCTGGCTGTGATGGAGAAGCTCTCTGAGGGGAACTGCAGGGTTTGTTTGGGGAAGAATGTGCCAGGGAATTAGACAGCAGTTGCTGCAGAGAGATGTAAAGCAACACTGGTCATGGTGTGGTAGCTGAAGGGTGTAGTATGGGTAGAGAATTAAATTAATGACATCCTCTGCTACCATCACAGTTGTGCAGCTGCTCAGTCACTGCACAAACCTTCCTTACTGCTTTCCTGCACAGCTGATCATGCACCTGAGCCTCATTTGTTGTAGCTTCAGCTCCCTCCCTAAAAATTATTTGTGAGGGCATACATGCTATAGTAACTGCAGCTCGTCTAGAGTCCAAATTAACACAGGCACTGTTAGTAGTGTATTTGAAAGCAGTCCCCAGCTGTTTGGTATTCCATGGTGCTGTGGCTACATTGCTAAGCGTGTTGGAACTAGCTAGTTCAAAGATAGCTGGAAAAATCTACACAAATTGCAGCACGTAATATCTCCTGTCTCCACTATGAAAACAGCCTGACCCAAACAAATTTGTCTCCAAAGAAGAGCAATATGAAAAGGCAGTGCAGGTCTCAAAGCTGCCTTTCTACTGAATAGATGACCCAGCCTACTTGCCAGTGTAGGTGCCACTGGCGCTACAAGTACAGGACATGTCCTGCATGGATGTCCTCCTGGTGGAGCATGATCTCAGAGTACCTGATCAACTGCTGTCTTAAACCTACATTTATTTTGTGACTTTGGTCATTTAAGTCACATACTTTCTTAGTGCATCATTTGCAAAATTAGATTGTATTGTATAGGAATGTTGAGAGGATAAAATCAATTAATGATTCTGAGATATTCAACTGGAGCAGTGGTGCAGTGGGCCATCTAGTTAGACAGCAATTAAAATATGTATGAATCAGGGTCTTTTCCAGCAATTTCCAATTCATACTTTTTACTTACTTTACTTACTTACTTTAAACCTTATAAAAGTTACAGTCTTTCAAACCTGAAAGTAACAAATGCTGTGATTCACGCATTTCCTCTTTTCTTTCCTTACCTGATCTTTCTGGCTAATGTACCATAAAATATCAAGATATCTAGAATGAAGTGCCTGCTTAATTCAGCCACAGATTCAGTGTTCTCATTGTCCTTCTCAAGATGGTTATTGAAAGCATTTCAGAGAATACTGGCATACAGTTTTGCAACCTTTTTTCTTTCTTTTTTTCTTTCTTTCTTTTTTTTTTTTTTAACTTCTGGATCCTTGTTTAAATAGCCCAGCACTCACATTTTCCCTGCATTTTAAAAATTCTGAGTGAATTGCTTGGTGCATCTGGCAAGGTTGGAAGAGCAAACTGGTTCAAAACTTACTTTCTTTTTATTTTCATATTGCACTGCAGACACAATGTACTCTTTTCTCTAGGGTCAGTATGTATCGCACCCTCACTTACACTTGCTACCTCCAGGAATAACGTTTTTTAAAGCAATAGAATCAGTCTGAGTTTAAATTCCTGTACAGCGTGAACCCCAAACATGGTCTGGCTCTTGGTGTAGGAGTGACAAAGGCAATTCAACTAACTTTTGTTTGGTTTTGGCGTTCCCGTAACAAGAAACTCATTTCATATGTAGGGTCAGATACAACATACTGGTCAGTCAAGGCATCCAAAAATGAAACTTAGGTCAGGAATTTCTTAGCTGGGACACTGGTACTTGGGTTTCATCTTTCAATAGCCACAGCATTCTTTATAGCTCCTGACCTTTGTACTCCTAGGAGCCGAGGCACTATCTATCTACTGTTATTTTGAGCAATAATATACTAACAATTACCATCTTTTAATGTCATATGTAGAAAGTATCTTATATGAGATTGATGCTTGGAAGACAGTTGTTTGGTCAGGTAAAAAACGAAGTAAACTTAAAAAAAAAAAACCACAACCTTAAAGAAAAAGCCTGTAAGTAATCAATGACGTTTTCAGTGAGCAGCAGAAATGCAACCATAGCATAGTTCTCACTCTGCGGAACTAGACATTGCATAGACAAATAATTGCTTTTGTTTTGGGGGGATTATGGCTACACTTCTCTGGGGCATTATTAACTATCATAGAATCATAGAATCATTTAGATTGGAAAAGACCCTTAAGATTAGAGTCCAACCGTTAGCCTAACACTACCAAGTGCACCACCGAACCATGTCCCTAAGTGCCACGTCTACAGGTCTTTCAAGTCTATTTTATAACTACAGAATAAGGCTGTGTTTTCACAGGAAATAAAAAGATTTCTAGATGGAATCTGCTATGTTTAATCAGTCAGGTATCCAATGAGTTTATACATTACAGTTAAACATTCATTATGTTTTGTGCAGGAAAGAAACATGAATGTAAAGATTCTTTTGCTTGGTTTGAGAACAAAGTTTTGGAAAGCATACAAAACTAGCTGAGCAAATATCATTACTATCTGTGGAGCAGACAAAGCAATAATTTCCAGGATACTTAGGCACATCTGGGTATACAGTCACACAGGATTATGACTTTCTTCTTTCTGAATTCATAAAGACTTGACATTTCACTGCAAAGAAAGGTCTGTTCATAGCTTGATTTTAAAGGAAATAGCCTTGAGCTTGCCCTAATCCTGCCAGGGAGATTCAGTACAATAAGTCTCAGATTCACACCACTTGATAGGATAGCAGTTAAGGCAACTGGTTCAGAAGGTGGAATCAGTGGAAGACACAGTCTCCAGTGGACTTATGGGTCAGGTCCTCAGTTACTCTAAACAGATGGGCTTCAGTGCTTTACCTGCAAATATGATCCTTCTTTCCCTGGTTAAGACACTGCATGTTTGTGTGAGAGGTAGATGTAAAGAGCCCATTTCCCCCAACGTTTTATTTCTTCATACTGCTGTTTTTCCCAGAAAGCTTTTTATCATTTCTCACATGAAATAATGGATTGAATCTGTATCTCTGAGATGTCTCATTTTCCTTAATGCCCATAGTTAACTGAAATATTAAATATGTAAAGTGCAAGTCTCCTATTATTTAAAGTCTAAATTAACATAATTACCATAATTAAGACAACTGCTTTTTTTCAGTCTGTTAATTCTTATCTTTTCCTGAAGGCAGATTCATTATCTGCAGGCCGGCTTTTATCTATCAGTGAAAGAATTATTGAAGTTACTACCATTAAAGTTCATCAAGACATGCGCATCACCACTTATCTTAATATTACTGATTTCTCCACTGATTGAGTAGGTGACCAGTTTTATGGCTTATTAGAAAGACCAATGTTAATTAAAACAACTTATCTTAAATACAGTCATCAAAGAAAAGGTGAAATAGAAAAGGTTGTACTGGCAACATTAAAAGCAAATCACAAAAATCTTTAACACAGATTGAAAATGCCAATGGTCAAAGCCATGAAGTCAAAGATCAAATCGCACTATGTTTCTAATTTGGAATTTACTTATACTACAAAAAAGGAGGAACAAAAGAGCACACATAGACAGTTTTAAGCTAGCCAAGTGGGATACCATTAAGAGATTTGCAGCACAAGCTTCCTCACTGACTGTATTCAAGCCCACCTTGACATTCACCATGGCCTTGCCTTCATGGTAATGGGTGCAGGGAGACCTTGACTATGTCTCTTTCTAGGCTTCCAAGATAAACACAATTAATTCAAAGCATAAAGATCTGATGGCTTGCCCTCCAAAGCAGAATAATGATGAAGACACATTGCATATCACTAGTGGAGCTGCAGCACAATGCCTCTACACCCGCAGCCACTGCCTTATCTTACCCCCAAGTAATCAGCTACCTGGAATACCCTTGGAGCTATCAGTACACAACCTGACAGGTTTTATCCTTCAGAAGAAATAAAATGCAGTTAAACTCTTCTTTTTGGTTGTTAACTCATATCACAGTGTACACTCATAAAAGCAGTGCTATTTTATTTAAATGCCATGTCTCAGTTATGGTAGCAGCAAAATAAACTTTACTGAATGTTTTGTTACATAGCATTCCTTGCAATAAAGGTAACTCAGTCACCCTTTACTCTCCTGGAAAGGATTGCTTTCATGTAAGATCAGTCTGGCAATGAGCATACCTCAGTATGCCATTTTCCTTAATATAAGAAAGTCCTTTTTATGTTCTACTACATGTTTTCTTCTTTATAAAAAGCCTGAGGAACTGCTCAGAGGCCAGGGCAATGCAATACATTGTAGTGCAGAAAGGAGAAGAAAAACAAAAATCTAAAGAAGTGTTTCATTGCAGATGTTAAATTCCTTTATCATCCGAAAAAGTACAGCATAACACTAGCAGCTCCCTGTCATCACACCTCAGCTCTCCCTTCCATGAAGCCCATAAGAAAGCAACACATTTCTTTAGACTCTTCTACACTTGCCTTTCCTGGTAAGAACAGCAGTACAAAGGAACATACTAAAGGGATGAGGATGGATTCACTGCATTACCATTGTCCTTACACACCTCCAAGACTTTTAGGTTTGCTGACCACAAATGTACACTTCTTGCAAACAACTCACCATGCTTGCCACCTCTACAACGTTTTGAGTCTTCTCTGGCAAACCTGAGTCCTGGCAATCAGATACTCAGAGAGGATCAACTCAGGCACCAAAATTAGCATTCAGACTTCCAAAAAATTTAATCACCATGCTAAATTTCATGGCCTTTATTTGGTGCATTTTGCTGCAAGCTGAAAACCCTGACTCCACTATCGCTGGCTGCTTACTGTCACAGTGGCTGCCCACTGTCAAACCTGTCCTTACAAATTAGTTCTTATTAGAAGTCAGACCACAAGCAGAAAGTTCAAGTGGGGTCTTTGGAATCTGGATATCTGGTTTCCATTTTTAGGAGTAACAACCATTAAAATATTCTACCTTTATTTTCTTTTCCTGTTTGGTGAGTTTGCGGTATGCCAGGAATGATTGCTTTTCATTTAATACCATTCATTACTGTATATAGACTGTATTTCTTTCTCCTACCACATTACTACTAAAACTCATTGGTAAGCTAATATCAGTGCAGAGCAGAACCTTTCCATGGCAAATGGTGCTACCTACAGAAGTGTTGTTTTTCTGCTACAAATGATAAATCTTTGTGGCAGTCACTTTGTTGGTCCACCTAGAATCATGGTTCAGAGACTGTTCGTTTCTGAAACTGAAAGAATTTCGTTAAGTAATATAAAAATCAGCAACTGTCCTGACTGTTATCCAAGGCAATTTTCCTGTCTTGACTGCTGGAGCAGCCAAAACCCTATCACCTTTTCTGGAAGATCAGAAATGTGCATCTTTAATAAAACTCACTATACATGCGAAGCTGGATTTGACAGACTTTATCATAAATTACATTAACTCTCTATTACATTTATATAGAGTCCTTTACCCAAGCAGAAAATTGATTTATCTTTTTCCACTGTAAACAACCAAAACACCAGCTCTCACGATTCCACCACTTATATCAACAGGGTCTACTCAGCAACAGCTGTTGAAATATTTGTTAAATCACTTCACAGCAAATAACAACATGGTGCAGTGTGCCCATTCCTGATTTCAACTTAACCATAGCAATATTTAACATGCACTAAAAAACATATGCTGCACACACAAGTATTCACAAAAAAATATTTCATCTTAATCAACAACATACTGCAAGTCTCAGAGGATACTGGAAAGTTCCATTGGTATGTAGCGTCTACAAGGCTGTAAGAGATGAATAGATTCATTCATTCTGAAAACTAAATCCTAAGAATGTGCACACAGGAGTCCAAACAATCTGACTTTACACTTTGGTGCCCAAAGGCTGGGCCTGATTCTGTATTTATTAATTTATTTTGTATATATTGTACAACCCACTATCCATTAAAAAATACCAGGATCCTGTTGTGACATTTTTTTTAATGCCGAGCTCTAACTAGTTAATGTGAGAAAACAGAGACATGAAGTGACTTGCTGAAAGAAAATAATCTATGAAGTCAGGGAACAAAATTCAAATTTTCTGACTTTTCTGTTAACCCTTCTGGCTTCCCAAATGTGTCCTGATCTCCTAGAATTTCTTAGTACTGCACCCTTGAAGTTTAGACAAGAAAATCTGAAATTTTTTTCTTAATTACTGAGCTCTGACTAAGGAAATCTTTCTTTCCCTGCATCTCTTCCTTTCCTACAGGGAGCTTAGCAAGAATTTCGTTAATTAAACACAAAAAGACATCATCATCTTAACTTGCTGATGCCTATTTCTATGCTTCTGCTCCAGGACTCCAGAGCCATATTATACCTCCTGGAATTTGCCAAGAGTGATGTAATCAGCAGCCAACCCCACTCAAAGCCGAGACTGCAAACACACATTGTTCCTTCTAGACACAGTTTTTAGATGGGGTGCTGCTTGGCAAAACATCAGGAACCATGTTACTATTTTACACACAGGTGAAAGCTGAAGAATCCATGCAGCCTATTTTCTTGCAAAGCTGTGTTCAGTCTCATTGATAAAGACCTAATGCGGCCTGCTACCGACACAAGGAAAAAGTATAGATGCCTTCACCTAGCAGCACAGGACTACAGCTCCTTTCTCAGGACTGTTTTCACTACACACTCGGTGTCTTTGGGGAGTCCATCCCTATTTGTTTCCCCCTTTGGAGAATTCTGTCTCCTCCTCATACCCTTACTATCAAATGACAAAAATCTCCAAATCTTTCCACCTTTCTGTTTTCCTCTCTGAGAAAAGCACAATGCACTGTATTCATAAATTTTAACACTGCAATAAATACCCTATACAAGGCTGTATTTACTATTTACATCAAATGTATTTGTTTTCATCAGTGGCACTCTTTCAGCTTCTATGGCTTATAATCATCAAACAGCAGTGTCACTTAGGTAGTAATAAAATAATAAGCACCACCTCTAAAACAAGAAACCAAATTCCCATAATTCACCTAAGCCTCCTCCTCTGAAAAAATCTTTAACTGGCATGGAATCAGCAGTAAGTTGTTTTATTTTAATATGATGCATAGTGACATAAAACATGTCATGTTATTATTGGTGCAGACACGATAATGTGTGTCTTGTGTTCTATGTGTTCTCACATGACATTAAAAAGGTATAGAAACCAAAAGTATCAATACAATATAAGTATTGTTAATATTTTCTTTTTTATAAAGCATTTGCAAAAAAGCATATATCTTTTAAGACAACTTTTTTCCCCAATATAGTGTTCCGAATCATAGGACCCGTCTTACTTCTTTTGGACATCCCACTGAACACAGGGAGATCCCTCTTTTAAGTGAGATTGCTCCATAGAGCAAGGGCTGGAGGAACAAGCCCCTTGAGGTATCATAAAAATGTATGAAAATTAATATATAACAATTAAAAAAAGCAATAGCCTTAAGTGTTTTAAACACTAACTCGGACAATACAAATATCAGATATTTATTAACAAAGGTTGCTCTTTTACAAGATCAGACCATAATAAAGGAGATTCCACAGCTTGTCCTCCTTCAAAAAACGCACACAGAACATACAGCTGGAAAACTAGGCCTCACTGGACTGCAAGATTACCCAGAAATTGCTTGCAAAAATATACAGAGAGATAACTTTAGTTTCAAAGGGTGAACCCTCACTCCACGCAGTTTGAACAAGTAGCTTCATTACGAACTTCTAGGTCTTACGCTACGTAGGCATCAGGCAAGCACTGTAAATGATTGGAGGACTATTCCCTTTGGTCAGAATGAAGACTTAGGATTAAGTTTTGACCTTTGCTGCTAAATCTCAGGGAAATGTTAAATGATGTATAATGACCAGTCCTGCAACTATGAGGCCCTATGAAAAATTCTACTGATTCCAGTGCGTTTAGGATGCAATCATCAAGCTTTCTGTTTCAGTGCTAAATTCAGATATTAACAGTCTAGGGGAAAAAAGTTTAAGATCTTCAGGTAACAGATTGTGTTGAATCCTAACGCACTATTAATGCACCAATCCAAAAGCAAGAATTACATGTGAGAGGAGAGTTTTTAGCAGCTTAATCATGATTTTGAACCCCAGTGAAGGAAAAAATAGTTTAAGTGCTACTGGACAAATGGACAATAGTAAACCATATTCATATGAAAGTTACTTTCTCAACATTTAATAGCTCTTTAATCTTGCTGATTGGTAACTCTTCCTCTCAAAATCTACAAGAGAAGTAGACGACAAGAAAAGCATCCAGAACAGACTTGACTCAGGGAGGACGAGGAAGCCCAGAAACCCAGCCCAGCTGTTATGTAAACTTGGGTTCAATTTGGCTTCCGCAGCTTTAAATAGAATCTATAAACTAACAAAAACCCTAAAACCAAAAGAAGCTCAAGACCATGTGTTTTATATCAGGATTTACTCATTGTATGCTTTCTCTCTGGCTGCTTCACCACACCCATCTTGATTGTCCAAGTGCTGATGTCATGGAATCTCGGAGATTTTTTTTATGTCTTTCTCTGAAAAAGACTTCTGTAAAATCTCTGAGGTTGAATCATGTTTAAAGATAAACAGCAAAAATATAAAGGAAAGCATCAACCCTACTAAGCCAAGCGTCATTTCGCAGGTATCTGTACTGTGTTTACAGACATGATATTGGAAAGTTCTTAGCAAAGCTCGCTGCCATTTTAAGGAGAAAAGCAGTTGTACCCGATCTGCGTCCTACAACCATATTTAGTGAGTCAAATGCCACAGGAGTTCCCTTCTTTTTTTTTACTTAGTCTAATTAGATATACCTGTGCTGCGTTTTCATGTCATAATGTTCTATCCGTGCGCTGAAGAATTCAGCATTGTTCGGCACTCCCTGGATAGTATCACTACTGTCTCAACTTGTACAAAAAGTTACTGCTTTTGCAGAAATTTTCTGATGAAAGCACAGTATTCCTAAAGCATAGGCTCCTGAAAATAGGTAGCACAACTATTGTATACGAAACCAGAAATCATATATAAGGCACTGCAAACAGGGAGTTAACAGCCTTTGAAATGCACTCATTCCCTGAGAGATGGACAGGAGGAGGAAGTAGAATTACTGGTTAATTAGAGTCTTTCAGGAAGTAGATCTGCTAAACTAGGAGCTCTGTCCAAAACAAAACAAAACAAAATCCCTCAGAGAAATAGGGGTTGTGAAGAGGTTAGTGAAAAGTCAGTGTGTCAGCAAAGGGAAGATTTCCCAAGCAGGCTTATGGGAATAACTTGCTGAAAGTCTGAGTGTATTGCGTTTGTTTTGTGCTCTAAACCAGGAGTTATTCATGTAATAGTAAGAGAGTATTCTATACTGTGTTGAAAGAGGGCTATGCCAATCAGATAATTGCTCCTTTGTTTTGCTGAGCTAATGCTTTACAAACATTCACTCTCCAACACTTGTAAGTCTAGTCTAACGGTTATTAGAATAAAGAATAAAAGAAGAGAGCACTTCAGTTTTTTGTTTTTTTTTTTTTTCCCTATGTAGTGATTCTACCAAGGAGTGGCAAGTGTCCCTTCTCTTGAGGAGTACTCTAGAGTATCTGCTTATGAGAATGGAGTCTGGTATCAAAGAAAAGGCTAATCTTTTAACTGGCATGTTTTCTAAACTAGCAGTGAATGTATTAATTTATTCTGTTCCGAACTCTGAGTATCTTCAATCTAAAAGCATGTTTCAAATTTTGTCCACAAATTTAGACTATTTCAATAGGTTATGTACTGTTTTATTTTTCAGTTAAAGCCCAAGAATCAGATTTTAAAGGTACTCTGTTTTCACCATGGGTGAAAAATGGGTTTTAAATGCTTAATGTATCCAAAATCCCAATTTGGCAAATTATATACAGCCTTAGTTCAGAAAATTAAGAATGCAGCCATAGGACAGGACTGTGTTGATTTAGGCATAGAAAAGAGCAGGATTTATTTGGCTATAAGAATAAAGAAATAGTCTTTTTATTGAAATAATTGGTTTTGTACCTGTAGTTTATGTTCCTATACGGATGCTAATTAAGCCATTGTTGAGTTTTAATAATTTTGTAATTTCAGTGCTTTTGTAACTGCAAATATTTAAGGAAATAGGGGAGATGAGGTTGGCAGTAGGGGGGCAGATTGCTTATTAGATTTAAATGTGTAGGTGGGGAGATACA
This sequence comes from Fulmarus glacialis, assembly GCF_000690835.1. Classification (NCBI taxonomy): domain Eukaryota; kingdom Metazoa; phylum Chordata; class Aves; order Procellariiformes; family Procellariidae; genus Fulmarus; species Fulmarus glacialis. The sequence continues at coordinate 5,065 of NW_009194596.1, read as the reverse complement.
AACAAGCCAAACAAGGCTTTAGACACATAGTTTCAACTTGTTGCTGTATTTTTCCTTTTTTTATTTTCTGTTTATGCTACTTTCCCTAATAGAAAGTCACAGCATTTTTCAAGTATCAAAATTAATTTTAAAATTCTGTTTCTAGAACTGGCTTCCAACACGAATACATTACACAGACTTCCAACACAATTGATATAAATAGCAATGGAGGGAAAAAATGTAACTGTGTGGAATGGGTATTTTTAAGTATTTAGGCTGTTATCTCTCACTGGAATTCACTATGACTAAATTCTTTTGAACCCCCTTGAAATTATAAACCACAAAATATAGTATTTATCTATTAAAATAAAAAAAGAGGAGACATGACCCCTTGTAAGACCTCAGTGCCATCTGTGACCACTTACAGTTTGTTATAGAGCTATTTATTCAGTTTACAGTGTGTATTTTGAGTGTATACATAACATAAGAACTAGATCTCATGAGTGATACAAGTTTGTTTCTGAGGACTAAGGGAATGTGATACTGGAAGTTCTCTGTGAACTGTCTGAAAAGATTTTCTGAAGGGATTACGAAAGCTTGGTGGGGGGAAGCTAAACAGAGAAATGTGTAAATGCAGTTTGGGTGTCAGCAAAAAACAACTCTATATTACCTTTTGTATTTCAAGATCTCAATCTATTTAGAAACTTTATTTCTCAACCTCTACTTTGCATGTCTTTGACAACCTTCATTCAAACCATATGCAAATACTAAATGTGTTACTGTTAGGGGTAACATGAGATGATTTCTTACGCATTTAATCAGATTAATCTGTTAATTCCAGAAGACTGTAGTTTTGAATTATATCGATATTTGCATTACCAGGAACTGGGGGTCAGCTAAACATGTAGTTGGTTCAGCTTTATCGAGAGCTGGTAGAGGGCTTTTAGTATTTTGCATATTAAATGTAGACTCCTTTAGGATCTCTAAGGAGACTGCTGACCTTCTACTCTTCCCTTGGCCACTTATGACCACTGTTAGAGGCAGGATACTGAGCTAGATGGACCACCAGCCTGAGTCAGCATAGCTTATTATACATTATATATGTATTTCCTCTATAAAGACCACTCTGTAGTACGTAGTATATTCACACTGAATATCTTCCATTCTCCAAAAGAAGACCGGAGTCATACAAGTATTGTTAAGTAGCTAAGTTAGTTGAAAATATGAGGTGAATCACTGTTGCCTCTCCAAGAACAGCACTTTTATGCTGGCTTAGAAGTATCTTCTACTTATTTGTTTGATAAACTCACAAAAGCATGAAGTAGTTCTAGCCAAGATAATCCCATAAAAAGTACTCTCAGATCAGCTGGAGAGTGTGTACAAGGAGCTGCACAGCTGTAACAAAGCTCAGAGTAATGCTTGTTGCAGCATATCCACAACCTGAGAAGATGGGCTACACCCCTGAATGCGCCACTGCATTTCCATAAACATTCATTGTGTTCTTTCAATTAACAATATATTTTCAAGTTGAAAACCATGAACATGTATGCTTGGAACATTCAATTTGGGAAATTGGAAAAGTGTGTTCATCCCCCGTGGCTCCTTTTTCCCTGTTCTTCCTTAATAAGGCCTCAGCATTTCACGGCCACTGAAGAATTCAAAGAATGCCATTAACCAAGATACCACACTGCTAATTAAAACTAAATACTTGTTCTGAAAGAATTCCATAGCAAATCTCAAGTCCTACACACAGAAACTTTCTTTAAAGCCACAATATTAAAGCTTTCTGTTTTCCAGATGATGCCTTGGCCTTTCTTTTGCCTTTGCATTCTTTGTCCAATAATTATTGCACAATAATGAGACTGGACGCTCCTGTATTATTATTCTTTCATAACTTATAAATCCCAGTTTTCAAGTTTTGGTCTCAAGAGTTTGTCCTCTGCTTCCTGGGTTGCTTTTAGAGTGTGGCTATACCTGTCTTTATCACAGGGGAGAGAAAAGGAGAAGGGAAGAAAGGATTAAAGGGCGCAGGGGAGGAAATAAATTGCTGGAACTTACGTTCGCTTGAGGCAAGAAAAGATGTGTTAATGGCTGAAAAAGAAGAAAAAACATCAAAAGTAGCCCCCAAACACTTCACTTTCTTGAAATTTACATATCTTCTATAATTTTCTATTTTTCTGGGCAGACAGATGAAAACTGCAGCTCAGATTTGTTTTCTGCGAGTTGTCATACATAATGACTCTGAACTAGAAGTCTGCTTAACGCCCCAGGACTGGCAGGAAATCTGAAAAGTCTTTTGGCCACCAACAGTGAAAATGCTGATGCATTTGCCCTGAGACACAAACGTGGGCACAACATCTACATGTAAACATATCAGGAATCCTGTCTCCTCACTTCAAAAATCTAAACCATGCCTCACTGTTAACTTTAGAAGGAAAAACTTACTATACGTGTTGTAAAATGCCATTTCCTTAAATACAGGAGAACCAAACAGCTCAGAAGTCAAGCACAACCTGCTCAGAAGCAGCTGCTTTTCTCACAGTCTGCTGTCTCTTCCATCACAGACAGATGTAGCTGTAAGCAGTAAAATTCAAGGCAACCCCTCAAGATCAAGCAAATTTCTTCCACTGAGTTTTGCCATGTACCTCTGTGCTTTTGGACAGTGGTGTCTTATTATCTCCATAATAGTTCTTCAAAATATTATTTAATGACTTTTGCTTTTACACCTAAAGGAAGGGAGCTCACCACCCTGAGCAGCTGTAACTCAGTTTCTAATTGAAACACCTACTTCACCGCAGCTGTAGCCTGCACAGCCTGCTCTGCCTGTATTCAGCATTATGGCAGCTACGTTACATCCCCAGTCTCTGAATGCAAGGGGGTTGGCAGAAGAGGTAGGTATGACTTAACATACGTAAAATATTTTCATGTCACTTCCAATATGTGTGCACATTCCACTTTCCCTCATATCCCCACCCAAATGAGATTAAATCGCTATTACAGTCATTGATCTCTATTTACATGAAACAAATGTATCCTACGGTATTGTTTTGATACACGTATCCCTGCTTTTGGGCACAATACACAAATCTTATGCGTATCTGAATATAACAGGTGACTAAAGAAAAATAAATTGATAAATACAGCCATATTTGAATTCTTCAGTTCTGTGGATTACCACAGAAGTTCCAGTTCTCAAGGCTTCTCCAAGCTTGTTTAGCTTTAAGACTTCAGAGAAGGAAAAGAGTTTGTGAAATAACTAAGCCTGGAGCCCAGAAACTGCATCTCATTCAAAAAATGTTTGAAATGTTCTCATTTAACAGTTTCTGAAATGAAATATAGCGGACTTCCAGGTCCGCAACATCTTGTCCTAATTTGCAATGCAAAGTTTTACAAAAGCTTAATGGAATTTACAGGCCTTTTTAAAAAAAAAAAAAAAAATCCAGAGTATCATCCTTCCAGAGTCTCAGAGACTGGCCCTGGCAACAAATAAGGAGGCTGAAGTACTTTGTTCATGCTAGATACCGTATCTGAGGGCAGTTTAAGACACAGAGGAACACACTGGTACTTGCTGCTCATGGTCACAATAGAAAATGGTTTGCAGCGCTGCCCTTATACAGACACTGTCATGATCCTTCCTATGTAACAAATGGCTTTACATTGTGGTAACATGGCATTTCAAAATATGTCAGTTCGGTTTCTTGCATCAAAATGAGAAATGTCTAGTGTACTGTACTAAACTTTATGCCTTTCTAGTAGGTATATTAAGATCTAATCACATAGCTGAGATAATGACTCTTATTTGCATGCTAGCAATTAATGTTGAAACAGGCAAACTATACGAGAGAGAAATATAGCTTAAGATTCTTTTTCCCATATTATGAAATACAGGACTCTCTCTTCCAATCTTACCCTTACCACAGTGCTGTAGGTGACATTGCTGTAAAATATGAGGAATTGTGGGGGGTTTTTTGGTTTGGGGTTTTTTTGGGGGGTTTTGGGGGGGGGCTGTTTTTTTCTTCAGGGCAGCAAACATTCCTTACTAATATCTACAGTTTCTAATCTATGTTTCAAAGTCCTTAGGTGCAGTCAGATTACCAACACCAAGTCTTCAAAATGTCTGGCTTGTGCAAACTAGGAGCACTGAGATTCCTATGTAACAAGGATTCAATTATTTCTGGTTTCTCAGCTCTGAGAGCTATCTCTGCAGCTTATGAAGCTGGTTGATATTGTCACAAGATTTTCAACCTAAATTCAAATCAGGAGCTCTAAAAAGCAGAGATACGCAGTCGCTGCCCTTTTGTTTAAGAAGAATTTAACAGCAGTAGCTGCACCTGAAAAGCACTACTCAACTCCACTTAACCCCTATTAGCATAAAGCCCAGGTTTTGCTCACACTTGCTCTATAAAAGTGAACAGTGAATAATTCAAATGTTTCATTAATTTTGTAGGAACGGCGTAATGTTGAAACAGTACAGATCTATAGCCTGAAGTGCATGATGCAGGCGCAGTACTGACGGTTTAGCTGAGATTGAAGTTCACCTCTTGGGAGCATGGGAGCTTTCAGTTCCCAGTGGAGGGGTTTTGTGCAAAGAGGGAGGATAGCGCCTGGAGAAAGCTTCCCCCCACCTGTGAGGAAATAACTGCAATGAAGGTGCAGCTGCAGAAGGAAGATGCAGCTTAGCGATATTCGGAACAATCTGCCCAGTGTTGTGCCACTCATCACCCAGCCACCGGCACAAATGTATTTTTCTTTTCCCCTTTCCAACTTGCTCTTTTTCCCCTCCAGCGAGGAACTGCCACACTAAATAACCACGCTATTGTTTGAGGCATCTATGCAAAAGGTGTGTTTTCAGAGGTGGAGGTTTCAGGGGCATTACAAGGCTCGTGTTAAGACCCTGGAGAAAGGCAGGGCTGGCTGTGTACCTCAGTATATGCAGCTAGGCGCGGAGAGCTAGAGCTGGCTCCGTTTCTGCCCCACAGCCGGCGTCGGGGAGGAACCGGGGGGTCCCGGGCAGCACTGGGCCGGGGCGCAGCACCGCGGCTTCTGACAGGAACTGCCGCGGGCCGGGAGCGGGAACGAGGGGACC